>NC_056749.1:489621764-489671764 GCF_019279795.1 Protopterus annectens | reverse complement strand
TGGCTTGAGAGGAGGTAGATCGAGTTTCTCCAATACAAAGTTAAGGTCCCAGGCAGGGGTTAGAGCTCTCCTGGGTGGCCTCATATTTTTGGCCACTCTGAGGTACTGCCTGAGCAGAGGATGAGAGAAGAGGGGAGGTTCTGTATTGTAATGAGCTGGAATGGCTGAGGCATGGATTTTAATGGAGGAAAAAGACATGCCCTTGTGAAGTGTCTCAGTTAAGTATTGCAAAATCTGAGGTAAATTGGGCCCTGCTGTACTCATCCCTTGAGATTGATTCCAGGCACAGAATCTTTTCCATTTGTCAGCATAAGATTTTCTAGTACTAGGTCTTCTCTCCTCCAAAATGACATCCATCACAGGTTTGCTGAGGGATGCCAAGGGGGAATTTAAGTGATTAGCCAAGCTGCAAGATTCAATGTTGGGAGCCGAGGGTGCAGGATTAGGTTCTCCTGCTGAAAGTAAGGTAGGTGTCTGAGGCAGGTGCCATGGAGAAATTTGTGACACACTGCACAGGAGTGGGTACCAGTGTTGGCGTGGCCAGTTTGGAGCAAACCAAAATCTTTTTTGGTTTGTCCCATTTGACTTCTAGCAGAACTTTGGAGAGCAGAGGGGGGAAAGACATAGACTAATGGGCTTTTCCAGCTGAATGACCATCCACCTTCCAGGCTTTTTTGTGTGGAGTTCTTGTGCAAAATTTGTTCAAATGGTAGTTCTGGGGTGAAGCAAAAAGATCTATGTCTGGGCTCCCCCATTTGCTTATCAACGTACTGAAAATCCATGGTTCCAGTTTCCATTTGTGTGGATCCATGAGATTTCTGCTTCGCCTGCCAGAATATTCAGCTTTCCTGGCAGGAATTGAGCTTGTACTTGGTAGCTCAAGGCCGTGTTCCACAATGCCTTGACTAGTCTGCAGAGGGGGTAGGAATGTGCAACCCCCTGCTTATTTATGTACCACATAACCATGGTGTTGTCTGTCTTTACCATTAGTTGTCCTGGATGAAGGTATTCCTTGAAGGCTGTCAGAGCATTCTGTACAGCTAGCATTTCTTTTTGATCGATATGTAGATGCATTTGATTTGGACTCCATTTGCCCTGAATGCACTTCCCTGCCAGATGAGCCCCCCATGCATAGTCTGATGAGTCTGTAGTTCGGGTTTGGGCGGCAGTGGGTGGTGTGAATGGTTGTGGTGTGAATGGTAGTCCCTTGTTTTGGTGGCAGGCCTCTGCCCACCATAGGAACTCCAGGCGTAGGCAAGGTAGGACAGGAATCATGGTTTGCAGGCTGTGACCATGTTAACTCCATAAACTTTTTAAGTACCACTAAAGTTTCCTCATTTGCAGTCTTGCATATGGAATTAGAAGAATGCAGGAGGCCATGAACCCCAAGGCTTGCAGTACTTGTCATGCAAATAGCAGGGTTTTTCCTGGCCACATGTTTGAAGTAAGTCACCAAATGAATTTGCTTTTCTGGCATGAGGAAAGCCATCTGGGCAGTTGTATTCAAACTTGCACCCAGGAATGTGATTTTTTGAGAGGGTACCAGTTGCGATTTCTTTTAGTTTATGGTGTACCCTAGGCAAGTTAGAACCCTTTTTACAAATGCCAGATGTTTTAAAAGTATGGCCTGGTTTTCTGCCTGAATTAGACAATCGTCCAGCTATGGATATATTTGGATACGTCTTTGCCTGCTAAATGCAATTAATGGAGCCAGGCACTTTGTGAATACCCTGGGCGCAGTAGACAAGCCAAATGGCAGTGCAAAGAACTGATGATGCAAATAGCCTGCTTTGAAACGTAGGTATCTTCTGCAAGATTCCCCGATTGGGACATGCTGGTAAGCCTCTTAAGTCTAGAGTTGCCAACCAGGCATCCTTGCCTAGCATAGGAAGTAACTGGTGAAGAGTCAACATCTTGAAATTTGGAATGTCCAGAAAGGTGTTTAGACAGGTCCAGAATTGGACACCATGATTTGTCTTTTCTGGGTACCATGAAAAGTCTGGAATAGAAACTTTGTCCCTTTTCCTCTTCTGGTACTGGATGAATAGCCCCCATGTTTAGGAAGGAAAGTACTTGTTTCTGAGCCTCTGTCCACTAATTTGGGGGCAGGTCTGGCCAGCCGTTTGGAGTTGGCAATGTGTGGAAATGAAATCTGTATCCCTGGGATACTATATTTAAAACCCATTTGTCTTGGGTTATAAGTTGCCAGTTTTTTGCACGAAGAGCCAGTTTTCCCCCCAAAGGAGTGGCTGAGAGGCAAGTGCTTGGTAATTTTAAAGGAAAGTCATTGAGACCATTTACCATAGGGTGGTGTTTTGCTATTTCCAGATTTGGAAGTGGAAGCACCCCATTACTTAGTTTTGAGAGTCCCTTGGGACTGAAACCTGGTGCTTTTGGAGTGTCTAGGTTTGGCTTGAGTGATCTGGAAGGAGTTGGATAGGACCAGTTCTTAGTAGGCTAGTGCCTACTAAATCTTGGAGGTTGTACTTGTAAGAAATCTTTCACAGTTTGCATGGATTTAGATTTATCTTCCATCTTTTTTAGAACTTCTTCAGCCTTATTGCTAAACAGATGGTCCTGATGCAAAGGAACATCCAACAGTGTTGCTTTAACATGATCAAGCAGAGATTGCTCCTTAAGCCAAGCATGCATTCTAAAGCACAGACCCAGTAACAGCAGCACTGGCAAGAGGCCTCTAAAGAATCAAAACCACACTGCAAAGTATGTTTTCCAACTTGTTCAGCTGAATGCAATACAAACTGTAAATCTTTATTGTCCGCACAGTTAGAAATCAACATAATTTTCTTTTTAAGCAGTGTCATGATATGCTGTTGACATTTTAGCATATTAAATTGACAGTTTATAGCCCTGATTGCCAAGGTTGCATAAGTATAAACCTTTTTACCCCATGTATCCAGCGCCCTGGAGTCTCTGTCAAAAGGGGTATGATTTTTAACAGAAGCCTTAATGCCCTTGGGCCCCTGAGAAAGGGTTTCTGGGTCCACAACAGGATTTTTGAAAAGGAATTTGTGCAACTCAGGAACCCTGTAGTATCCGTCTGGTTTACTAGGGGCCGGAGGCAGTGAATCAGGGGCCATACTGGATTCCGAAAACACATCAACAATGTCTAGTACAGTAGGTATAGCCAAAGGCCTATGCTGAGGAAGAAGGAAATCCCTAAGCCTCTTTTTGGATTCAGAAAATTCCTGACTTTCCCAGTGGAAATGCTCCCTTAAGGTATGTACAGTTTCCCTTAAAGAAAAATCCTCAGGGGGAGAAGCAAAGGGAATGGAATCCCCTGCCTCAGAATCCTCATAAGTAGGGATGGACAAATCCAGGTCATCAGAAGAGAGTTAGAAGAAACAGAGTCCTGCTCAGAAGATTCATAGTCAAGTTCAGCCCTAGGCCTCTTAGAGGGGGGGCGGGGTTTGACTACCCCCGATTAGAGTAATTAAATCTTCAGCCATTTTGATCATTTGTTTTTTTAGGTACAGGGGCCTGAACATGTGGTCTGGGCGTTGTTTTTTTTAGACCTAGAGATTTAGGCCTTGGTATTGAAGGTGGAGTCTGTTTAATATTCAAGTCTGTAGGCCTGAATGCACCCTCAGAAGGTGGTGCCTGCACAGCGGCTCCGGACCCATCCAAGGTAAGAGACATCCGCAGGTTCCATGGGTGAAGCATCACGCGGCATACCAGACTCTGAATGGGTCTCAGTAGAGGCCTGCGAATCAGAAGTAGTGGGTATCCGGGGCTGCGAAAGCACCTCACTGAGTACCGGCGAACTGGCGACTGGCTTAGGAGAAGCATCGTTGGCAGTTTTGGACCTCAACGGCCTGTCTTTTTCCTTGCGTTTTTTCAGTAATCCGGTAGTCAGATGGCTAACAGACGTCATTTCTGGATAATTAAACCGAGAACTGAAATATTTAGAAGCAAAAAGTACCGACGACGGATAGTGCACTTATTAAATAAACCGACAGCAAGGTACATCGTGGTCAGGGTCTAGGCAAGGAATACAATACAAATGAAAATCTTTATGAGGTACTTGCTTCCCACAAGTAATGCAATTATTAACTTTTACTGACATCAGTAAGGAGCAAGAAAACGTTTCAACAATGGGGTACTTAACTTTTAGTTGAAGACTTTGGTTCTGAAACTGGAAAACGAAAATTTCAGGAGACGGCCAACCGGCACTTGCAAACTCCTTCGGTTTCGGGCACTGCACGGCAAGAAAGACTGATGTAATGGCGTCGGCTGCATGTTTTATACCCCTGACGACATGACATCATAGAAGAAAGGACAGCAACCAACACAGGACCCAAGACTTTGTTAATCAGGCTGACTGAGGGCAACATTCCAGCAGATTACCCAAATGTAATGACTGCAACAGTGAAACATGAAGAACATCTCTCTTTGGCAGAGTCTGCAGAAATAAGGAAGGCATCAAAATAAGGAAAGATAATAAATGCCTTGTAACCTGCAATGTTATTACACTCTAAGTACTTTGTGAACACTTTTTGAACCACTGACAACCCAAAGAGTAAGGCAGAAAAACAAAACGTAAACCAAAGAAAATCTTACAAAAGCACCAAAAATATTTGAAAACTGGAATATCATAAGCATCTTTTAAATCTAGAGTTTCTAGAAACTAACAAAGAATGACAGACTGCTGAGAGAGCATTTTGAAAATGATGCGAAGGTTTAGAAAAAGGACTTCTTTCTTTGGCAACAGTAAAATCCTCTATATTTGATCTGTAGGAACAAGCTCCATCATCCTTTGAGACAGCATTTGAAAAAAAGCAGGTGTAAACAAGGGGACAGGGGGGTGAATGGGTGAAAAGGGATTACGTACAAAAGAAGGGAACTCCCACTGCCAGCTGCAGCCCATCTGAAGGGATCAATGTGTCTGAAATTATCTGGTGCCACGGGGAAAACTGAAGACCTAAAATTAGAATTAAGGAAACCTTTACTAGGCTGAAAGGATGGGAAAGGGGAAAGCAAGATAGGTACAGAGTCAGTCAATTTATTATTATTTTTTTGTGTGTCTCCTTGGTTTTAGGAGGATCCACTTTCTTTTTGAGCATCTGTCCTTGGCTTTAGGAGGATTCCCTCCACTTTTTGTTTTTTGAGTATCCCTGCCACTGTTTTCTGAAAGACAGTTTTCTTGTCCTCTGCTGTGACTGCTTATTCTGTTCACTATAAAAAGGATCCTGAACAGGAAGGCAAATTTTAATTAGATTTAGGTAGAGAAGCATTATAAACTATGGGTGACCCCTTGAATTAACTTTCCCCTTTCATCAAATCAGCAGAGAAAAGGTGAACACTCCTTACCCAGGGGAGCACTGAAGAGCTCAGACATAGAAGACATTAAAGGATTCAGAAATGTAATATTTGAAGGAATGGCAGAATCAACTTTTTCATATTGTCAAAGGAAGCCAGCAGAAACAGACATGGCGTTCTGATTATCAACTATTCTGAAGGATAAGATGGAAAACGTATAAACATTCCCAAAACTATTAAGTCTTCCTATCCTTGTGCCTCCATTAAAATGTTTGGCAGAAGACTTTCGTCAGAAAAATTACTACAGGATCGGACTGGAGTGTTTGAAGAAAAAAAAAACCTCTGTAGGTCTGCGGAACCTTATTTATCAGGCTTTCTGAGGTCAGGCTGCAGAGTGTTAGGCAAACTACTACTTGCAAGGAAAGCATCCTCTTAAGGCTGGCAAAACAGGAGCAACTGCAGGTTGAGGGAAATCCACCTGTAGCAAATCATAAAATCTTTGCTGGGGTTCTGGTATTTCTTTTTATTCCCAGTGAAAAAAAAGAATATCAGAATGCGAACTCTCCACAAAGGAAATCAGAAGAAAAATTTTTGTCGGGAGTCAGATTCCCCATCCTGTAGAGTAGGAATCTGAGAAAAGTCACTCTCATCCCTCAGACTAAGAATTGGAACCAGAGAGATTTTTTTTCCTTGTAAGATGAAGGGAAGATTCAGATGCGATTAGCTATTTGTTTTCTTAAACTGGACTTCCTCCTATGCTAGCCACTGTACTATCAGCTATATTTAGCGTTTGTTTTATCCTGCATTTAGCGACTGCTGATTATTAAGCCCTCTCTGTATATATTTACTGTTCTGCCCAACAGTGTAGGTACAGCTGATTATTCACTGTTTTTGTGTCTTACATTGTATATTCCTACTCTGTCCCTTGCCTAACTATACTGCTCTATGTGGAGCTGTAGTGGCCTTACTTGTGTAGTCTGGGCTGGGTTCCCACTCTGCTAAGGCCCCCCCCTCAGCTTACCTACTTATAGTTACTAATGTGTACTCTGTCTATATCATCCTTTTTGGTTGTGTTTAAGTTATAGCTTGCAGTTAGCCTGTTATGAGATTTACCTATAGCATCTACTTTGCCTAAATGTTGATTTTCTCTGCGGATATTGCCTGACCTGGCTTGACTGTATGTATATCATTTTACTGATGGCTATATGAATGTCATTATACTGATACTGCCTGACCTAGTTTGACTGCAAGTATTTGATTGTGTTTTTTTTTTGCTCTGCTCACAACTTGTATAACTTGTGTTGTTCTGCATGTATTCTGCATAGAGATTCTGTATGTTATATTTTATTTTAACATTATTTTTTTTTCTCCCACTTTTGCTCTTCTACCAGCTATCCCCTGATTGACCCTGTGGTTTTGGCCTGGGTTATATCTCACTACTATTCTCTACTAGGGTGCTCCCTGCTCAATACCCTTGGAAACGTCCAGGACATTGTGTTCTCTTGCTTCCCACTACCTCGAGATTCAAGAAAGTATGTCTACCTTATCATGCTGTGTTAGGTTTTAATCATCCATTCCTGCTAAGATTACTGATTGCCACTAGCCAAGCAGCCTGCAGCTACCCCCTCTTTCCTCCATTACCTCCTCTCACTTTCCTTGAGCCACTACCTAGCCTATCCTCTCTCTCCCATTAGACTACCTCTAAACTCCTTTGTATGCTTACTGCACCTCTGCTCCTGTCCACTAGATGTCACTCTATCCATGTCTTTCCTTAGTATACTAGTATTTATCTTCACCTTATTCTTCTAATCTCACCCTTCCTACCCCTATCCCTTTCCTCCTTCTTATTGCTCTCTCTTTTCCTCTCCTGCTAGGCTACCTTCTCTTGCCTGATTCCCCTAGCTTTTGCTGATACTTTTCCCTTTTCTCCCTGGTCTACTTTGTGTGCCCAGCTCCCTACCCCCAATTCCCACCCACCCCAGGGGTCCTAACCTTATAATTCTCTAATCCCACCCATTTCCAAACTACCCTATCCCTCTGCTTCCCACCAACTTTAAACCCCTCCCCCCTCCACACCCCACTTCCTCCACATACCTCCCTCCATTAGTTACTAACAACCCCATCCTAAGGCCTCCTTTCTCTTTCTCTATTATCACTTACTTCTATTATCATTCTACACTCTTTTCCTGTCCCTCTATCTTGCAAATACCTTAACATCCTTATCACTAGATTTACCTCTTTAGTATTCTTCCCTGTTAACTTTAACACTGACCACCACCTTGCTAACCCTGGTCTTATATCTCTACATTAATCTCTTCTACCTTACTCACCCTCAATAATGGCCCTCAACTTATCGACACAGCTTTTACTCTCATTACTTCTCACTACTCTCATCTCTACCTACTTCCTTTCCTTCATAGAATACCCACTCTACATTCAACCCTCCTACAAACAAAAAACTACTTCTACCTTCCACACTCCTCTCATTTCATTCTTAAATGTCAATACCACCTTTAGCTACAACCTAGCCAAATTCCATAGGCACTCTCACCTCACCTACACCCTTTCCTCAGATAGGAAAATAAAACTTCTACCCTTCTCAAGAGCAACCTTACACCTGCTCCTGATGACTCTACCTTAAAAGACGGTGATATTCACCCTAACCCTGGCCCCATAAATCCTTCTCCACAAACATCCAGACCAACCTCAAATAACACCCTACTGCTAGGACATCTTAACATACGCAGTGTAAACAACAAAGTACCCTACCTACATGCTCTCCTAGATACTCATAGTTTTGACATTCTCTGTCTCTCCGAAACCTGGCTTAAGCCAGCTACCAAAGACACTGAAATTATACCCCAAGGATATAACATACTAAGGCTTGACCGTACTAAGCAAAGGTGGTGGAGTTGCAATTCTGTTTAAAAATCACCTCAACATCTCTACCCTGTCTGCCTGTCCAACCCAGGACAGTAAAGTGGAAGCCGTCATTAGTAAACTCCAACTAAATGCAAAAAAAGCCCTTTATATCATCTGTATGTATATACCTCCTGGTAACAATATACCTATCTTAGAAAACTTTCTTAGCTGGGTCTCCATCAACTACCCCAGGAAACTATAATTCTCGGTGACTTTAATATAGACTGGAATACCATCAACAGTGAAAATCCCACATCAACCTAAATGGTTTCACTCAAACCATTACCTCCACTACCAGGCTTAACAAACCAAGTAAAAAGCAAACCATTTTAGACTGGATACTAATAAATAAACTTAACATCACATATAATGTAGGTACTTTGCCTGATGACCTCAGTGATCATTGCCTAACCTTTATCACAAGAGAGAAGACTGACTTTCCTCACCTCCCTAATATTAGAAATATACGATCCACCAAACACTTTAAAACAGACCTATTTCAAAACGAACTCAGAGCTTGTAACTGGAACCCCTTAAAAATACTTCCACTTAACGAAGCAGTAGCATTCTTCAATTCTACTTTTCTTTCCATTCTGAATAAACATGCTCCGTACCATTAGAATGAGGTTAAATACAGCCCCATGGCTCTCAAATGAAACTAAAAAACTTATCCTCTCTAGAAACAAAGTCTGGGCCAAATGGAGGCACCTTAGAATAAACTCTGATTTCCTTCACTTTCAACTAAGAAACTTGACCAAAAGCTATATTAAATGACAAAAGAAAGTTTTACTGTGAACTACAAGAAACCCATTTTAATAAACCAAAACAATTTTGGTCTTCCGTCAATAAACTCCTTTCCCCAGGTTCACTCAAAACTCCCTCCCCACTCAATGCTGACCCAGACACCCCTGACCAAACTGCCAATGCTTTCAACTCCTTCTTTACTGAAACCATTCAATCTCTTGCAAGTCAACTGAACACTAATAACTTCTACCCTCCAAATATTTTATCAAGCCCTCCCTACAACTTCTCTCTACAACCAGTCTCTACCTCCTTCATCCATCGACTTCTCCTCAAACTGAAACCTTGTACACCCTCTGCTGACAAGCTTCCCTCCCTCTTTCTGCAAAAGGCTGCCAAAGAAATTGCCTACCCAATTTCTATACTTATTAATAGAACCACCCAAGAAGGAACTATCCCTGACATCTGGAAAGTTTCTCATATTATCCCACTACACAAAGGCGGTAACTCTATCGAGTATTCTAACCTTAGGCCAATTGCACTTCTCTCACCTTTAGCAAAGATTATGGAGAAGTGTATTCATCAACAACTTGTTCAATATCTGTCCCTACACAATATCTTAGCTAACTGTCAACATGGTTTTAGACCCCACCATAGCACTACCACTGCCCTCCTTTCCTTTGTAGATACTATCAATAGCAAAATAATAACCTTCTCTTCTGCACTATTCATTGACCTTTCAAAAGCTTTTGACATGGTTAACCACTCTTCTTTAATTAAGATCCTGGAATCCCTCTCATTTGACAAACTTTCCATAAAATGGTTTAGTTCATATCTCTGCAACAGACAACAAGCCGTTCTCTGGGATAACCACATCTCCTCCTTATTGCCCATATCTATTGGAGTCCCTCAGGGCTCTATTCTTGGCCCACTTCTCTTCTCCCTCTTTATTAATGATCTCCACTCTGTTATCCCACAAGCCACCTGCATTCAATACGCTGACGACTCCACAATTATTTGTTCAGCAACCTCATCTTCCGACCTAATTACACTAACCCAAACTATCTTCAACACAGTAGAAACATGGTTTACTAGACGATACCTCCTCCTTAATGCTAAACTAAACTTCTTCTCTTCACCCCCACCACTCGCCTCCCACTACATTTTACCATCCTCTCTAACAATAATACTGTCATCTCTCCAGACTCTACAACTAAACTGCTTGGAATAACCATTGATAACAATCTCTCTTTGATCAACACATTAACAACACTATCAAATCTGTAAACAGAAAATGGGATCCTTATACGGATCAAACCATTTCTCACCCCATCAGCAAGAGCCACTATCGCCCACTCTCATCTTATATCCACTCTCTTTTATGCCTCTCCTATCTTCACTAACCTCAAGAAATCTAACTTAAACAAACTAGCAACTTGCTACAATAACATTGCGCTTAGCCACTGGCAACCCCTTTAGAACCCATCACTGCCTTAATTTGAAACTTCTAGGCTGGCTAGAACTACAAAACTATCTTACACTGACACAACTCTCTATTGCACACAAAATTTTGTACCAACCCAATAACACTCCAATTCTTTCACAGCTTTTACCCCGTTATAACAATCTTACCTCTCTTCGCTCCTCTTCTAAACTCTTGACCAAACCTATAAAAGCTCACAACTTAGCTGGTGACTCACTATTCACTAATACCACAGGCCAAGTATGGAATTCTCTACCTAGGGATATAACACTAATCACATCCCTACCCCTCTTCAAACAACAAATCAAACTGTACTTCCAAAATCACTGGCTTTGCTCTTGTAATACTCCTGACTAACTTTTCTACACCCCTCTCCTGACCTTTAACCTCTCCTGGTGCTTTATATCTAGCATGTACCTTTCCTCTCACTTCAATTCACTCGTTGTTCTGACCTATTTTTCTTACCTTTCCCATATCCTCTTGTTAGTCCCTCTTTTTTCTCTCATCTCTTGACTACTATCTCATTCCTTTCCTCTCACATTACTTAATTCCTCCTCCTTCTCTTTCCATTCTTTTTATTATTGTAGTAGGAGCCTTATGGTATAGCCTGCATGGAATGTATTAAGTAACCCTTGAAACTGTCCTATCTCTAGTCAGGACTTTTATTGATAATGTACCTTCTTTTTGTGAATTTGATTCGCCTAGTTTATTATTAGCAATTTGTACTCATTCTTGTTTTTTACGATTGTTGTCTTACTTGTATTCTTTGTGTTTATTAAAAGTATGTCTCACTGTTATGTTCTATGTGGAGCTTTTCTCCCCGGGCCTCTACTGAAAATGGAGATATATCCAGCTAGACTAGCCCGGTTAACAAATGTAAAATAAAAATAAAAATAAATAAATAAATAAATTATGACTGAAAGGCTTCAAATAAGTCAGAACCTCTTTGTCTATCCTAGCTGAAGGAGACACAGTAGAAGAAAAAAGTCTAAGTTTATGCTGCCTTGTTCAGGGAGACCAAACTGAAAAGAGACCAAACTGAAAAGGCACCCAGAAGAAAGGTCTTTTCACCAGGAATTAACCTCCTCAGAGCAGCCCCACAAAACAATATCTTCTCTCTCCTCTGATGCAAACAAGAGGAGTTTCCCCTTGCCCGAAGAGGCCAACCTAAATGCTACAGAAGACATGCCTGCCTCTATCCTCGGGTGCTTCCAGAGAAGCAACACCAGAGGGACCGAGGGAAACTGTACAGCAGTATGAACCAAATGTGGCCACAGATTAATCACTGACCAATGGCCAAGGCAAAGAGCAAGCCAAAATCAATACCAAAGCCTTCTGTACAACTTCTGTTCTTGCATAATAGAGAGAAAACCCAGGTCCATCTCTCTACCAAAAAGCAGAGAGAGTCTGGCGAGCAGACAGTGGAACCATAGCATTGCTCTACGCCTTCTTGACCAAAACGAACTTTAGTGACAACCACCAAAAAACACTGGCTACAATCTCCAGCCATGAGTTCGGACATAACAGAAAAGTTAGTTTTTACACAAACAAACAAACAAACAAACCAAAAAAGTTTGTAATGGGGTACTTATCCACCTATCCACCAAATCTGAAGTGCTAGCAGACAGTCGATATCTTAAAGCCACAGCAAATCGTGCTTTTAGCAAGAAAGATGAGATTTTGGTGCCTTACCCATTGTCTTTATGCCAGTTTCCCAATCTCTGCAGAAATTATAAGTAGAAGGTGTACTAAAGCTTTATAAAGTGGTTGGTCTTGTAGCTTAGGCTACTGCAACAATAATCAAATGATGATCAATGAGGCCCTGTACAACTTTAGTTTTGTTTCCCATAAGCGGAGTCTCCACAGAAACATGTCCCAAGGAAGCAAAAAAGCACAAACCACATGTGATTGGAAATTCACATATTCCAACAAAGGGTGATGCCCTCTGAGTCTCACTCTAAAAATACTTGATGGTATGGGGAATGCCTCTCCATTATAGCAAAATCAAAAAGGTTACAACACAATAAAGGTTCAAATGGTAGCTGCAGGCACGCTGGAAATCCATCTGTGACAAGACTTGCCCCTGACTTAGTCCCTTGTTCAAATATCCTCCGCCACTCTGGGACCTACCTCACATGATTAGTCCCTTGTTAAAATATCCTCCTCCACTCTGGGACCTACCTCACATGATACGAGTGGCCAGTCCCTGCACACAAAACTATCTAGCACCACGAACTTGCAAATGCATGGATGTGAGATAGGCATAAAGGTTCTTTCACAGCAGCCTCCTATTTACTGGACTGAAGTACTGGTTAATCAAAACAACCTTCACCCCCAATACCATGTTCCTGAGGCTATCCAAAGGAAGAAATGCTTGAAGTGGTCCTGGTTGTTGAGAACAGCCACAGGAATACTTGGAAGATCTAGGCCCTTTAGATAAAGGATACATGAACTATACAAGTAGAGAAATAGGGTCCAAGGACTGGATGCATCCCCTTATACAAGACTTGGGGATGCCCGAGTACAGACCACGTAGGGAAAGCATTTGCCTATTGTGCAAGAGATCAGAATCACTAAAACAGGTGCCAAAAAAACATGAAAGTATTCACCACCTCCAAGCAAGATCAAAATGAGCCATTGAATGTCCAGGAGGTTTTAGGCAAGCTCGGGCAAGTTGGGCCTTAAGCTAAAAGTAACTGGGGTCCTATTAGCAGTAACTGGGCCTAAAGGCCTGTCACATCTTAAGCTCTGGAATGGCCAACTGACACACCTTAGAAGAACACTACTGATCCAAGCAACACTACAGTGAAAAGGGAAGGCTGCAGTTAGTACAAGATAAGCTTCCCTGGGAAAAGTGAGGTCTACTCACATTAGCAGGTCTCTCAAACACACACAATTCACCAACAGCCTGTATCTAGGCCAGAAAAGAGCCTTCATACTTGGAACCACATATGACAAAGATCCATATAAGAGACACCTCTAGCCAACATCCTTGAGATAAGGAGGAGAACAATAGGCATTGTAAATAGCTGCAGAAAGAAAACTAGCGGCTGAAGGACAACTTGCTGGAGACAGACTGCAAGAAAAAAAAGGAAACTTATGTATTCCCAATGTACATCTGCATTTGCATTTGTTAGACAAAATAGAGCACCGATCCACAAAGAACTTTTCCAGACTCTGCTCAGGAGTACTACACAGTTAAAAGACTTGCTCAGGGTCACAGTTAGACACATGGAAACTGAAAGAATCAAACAGAAGACCGCAGAAAACAGCTCCTTAATAGCTCACAGCTTTAATCCTCTGCACTGCCAGACCACAATAGCTACAAATATGGTACCTCATTTGTCACACACAAGGAAAACGTTTGTAAGCTCTTATTTCAATGAAAGATATTCCAGATGCGCAACTCCATAAACTCTTTACTGCTAGCTTAGTTAAAGTACTTAAAATTACAATTGGGGCAATAACAATTAAACCTCTTGAAGGTACCACTATCATGGCTTCAGATAGCTACAAAATAATTCTGTCCTCGGGCTGGCCCAATGGTATAAAAAGAATAAAGCCTCGACTAGGACCCCAAATGAAGCATCTAACTACAAGCAAAGATATAAAAAGGACCAGGCAGGGAGGGTGGGAGCTGAGCATCCAAGTGCTCCGGATTATGCAGAACGCTCCGCATTTAACAACGAGCGAAGCCACTGTTCTGCATTGAACAGCAGTGGCTCCGCTACACACATTCTGATTGGTTTGTTTACAGCAATTACTGCCAATCAGCATCGCGGCGCACAAACCAATGCATAGGCCAATCACGTTCCGGGAAGCCTTTTTGTGCCAAAATAATGGCTTGAAAAAGGCTTCCAGAAAGCAGTCATCTGCCGATAGCTTTATTTAGGAAATAATACTCTAGATTAGTGTCATCTACACGGGATCAGGGGTATATTGCTCAAACCAAAATCTGGTATCCTGTGTTCAAGTTAGAAGTGTTTTCAGGTGTTGATGAGCTGCAACACCGCTCTATATCTGCATGCGTGATCCTCTAATATTGTAACATACAGACAAGTTATAACTATGCGATGCTTTGCACTTATGTTGCCTTCTTAAATTTGTATGCATCACTTAAAGTACATGTAGCTGTTTTCATGGGTTTGGGGATTACTTTTGCGGTCTGTATTTTGAACTGGATAATTCCTCGTTGAATTTTCAAGATGCTACTGTGTACACCTCTGGACCTAGTATTACAGTTGGTGTAAAGCAAAGTCCTGACGAATTCTCAATAGAGCCAGACATGTAGTAACCTGTTGCTGTA
Organism: Protopterus annectens; assembly: GCF_019279795.1. NCBI lineage: Eukaryota > Metazoa > Chordata > Ceratodontiformes > Protopteridae > Protopterus > Protopterus annectens. Next base: position 489,657,035 of record NC_056749.1, on the reverse strand, counting down.
ACAGAGATAAGATAGTCACTTTAAGACACATTTTTTTTAAACTCGAAAATCACGTGCATTTTCTAGCTCAGTGGAGAAAAGTATTTGGAAAGATACTTGCTGTTCAGGTATTTCATGGCTTTTTGTGAACTTGTATCAAGATTCAGATATTTCATTCCCACCCCTGTTGTGGTGGAAATAATATTTACTAGTGACAGACCGTTTACTTCATGCTTTTGCTTGTGTTACTTCCAACAAAGTAATACCTAAATGAAAACAATTTCTGAACTGGCAAGTTGGACTACACATTGCACCGCCCACACAAAATACATTCAGAACTGGGATCTCCACAGGAGTTCGGGCACCATAATAAGAACCATATCCTTAAAGTAACAGTTCTGGTGATGTAATTTACATCTTCTCCTCAAAAGTGCATGCCACATCCATCTCAGTTTATCCTTAGCATAATAACTCTTGTAATCCCCAGCAAAGCAACTTCTGACATGTCTGAAATGTATTAGTATGGATTGCTAATGTTGTGGACTATTAATAAAATGTGTAATTAAACAGATCAAACAAAAATCTAACACACAGATAGATGTCCATTAAGGTTAGAACACTTGAGCATTGAGTTCCACTATCTGACAAGTACTACAGCTTTAATATAATCTACTTTTATTGTCATTCTTGCTTTATGAGTTTTTGTTTAACTTTAGTGTCTTTTCATAATGGCAAGATGCTGAACTCCTCAAGGAAAATAAGTGACAGTACTGTGCTGCTGGTTGACATGTTAGAAAATGGGCAATTTTTCTAATTAAGTTCTAATTTTTTAATTCTAACTTCTAATTCACAAACATTTTTATTTTGAATTCTCTTGTCAATACCTCAGGTTTACAGCAGTATTTTTGTCAAGTCTGGTTTTGTCCTTCATTCTGCTCTGCTTTCTTTACTCAGTGGTATACTTTCAGTAGTATTTCCACAACTGGAAACTAAGCACATTCATGCCAGTATTACTACAGCCTTTGTGTACTTTGGATCAGATTTTTTGCCATTAGCGTGCTATTTGGATTTTAAGGTAGGAACCCTACCTTAAAATCCAAATGGCACACTAATGGCAAAAAATCGGTTTCAAAGTACACAATGCTGTAGTGATACTGGCATGAATGAGAGGGTTTACAAATGTTGGGATATGTATGTGTGCTTCTGATTAGTGTGTTTTTATTTTTCATGGTTAAAGATAGGAGATCTTGCATTCTTTTGGTCTTAACTGTTCCAAGACATGATGTCTTAAAATGAAACATTCCTGTCAAAGTAGAGGGTCCTGCTTTTAAAGCACCCTTTTAGGCACCTTTGCCAGGCCCAGACCTGCCGGTAGGACAGGGGTAGAACACATCTAAAGTGGTGAATGTGAAATGCAAGTCTCTACCATGATCCATGGCAATGGCACTTTTCACGCTGTGTGAAAATAGGGTGCCACACATTTTGACCATGTGTCATACATTAAGGTCTGCGTTCCACATTGACCTCTTAAGAGGTTGAGACCTATGGGTGGGAGTGATCAACTAATGCTTGCTCACAACCTGGAAGTAGGAAAGCAGTACTCGCTCACTGCAGATGAATAACCTGCAGCAATCAGCCTAGCAATACTCAAGTGAACAGTGCATAGCTTTCCAAGAGACATGTGCAGTACTGCAGACACTCCTCGCCAAATGCAAAACTTACAATGCTGCCATGGCAATGGGAGACAGAAGTTCATTTTGGACTACTGAATGGCTCATTTCCTATCAGACTTTTAAATCAACAATGGGATGGGACTGGTAAGCTCATAATGAGAAATGAAAAGAAAGCTGGGCTCTCACAAGGTGAGTACTCAACCTTAGCACTGATATGGGTAACGCAACTAAGCTCTTCAAGTACTGAATGACTGGATCATGGGACTCTTGTCCTGCCCAGGGACAGGCCCAGTGTACTGTCAAGGGGTAGAGGCAGATCAGCCCCATGGGCAATATTTTAATCTCTAGGGGAGGAATGAATAAGTTAACTGGGGAAACAGACAGTGAAGCCACAGGATATGTCAGGTGGCATGAGGATGGTCTGAGGAGAAATACTCTCCCTAAATAGTATGCAAAAAGACAATTTCTTACTATGCTGTCTCCAACACACACAGGACCTCTTTACTCATGTTCTGTTCCTACAGTCCCCTTTCTTAGTATCCTTCATCTTCCTTGGTTATTTTGGTACTACTGCTACAGAGCAGGCTCTGCATAGTGATGCACAGAGCATGTCTCATCAAAAAAAACACCGGTCAACTGAAGGGTCGCATACTAGGTCTATCCATTTCTCCTACTTTTCATATTGGGCTTGTTCAAGCAAACTACATTCATGTTCATTAACACTCTGGTATCTCAAACTAGTAAGGCAAATGCTGGCATCTGCTATTTAGGGCTTAAAAGTTACTGCTATTCACTTTATTTATTTGTGTGCAGCCTAACTTCTGCAGTCTGAGCAATAAGTCAACCACCAGTGGAGATCCCCATCCTAGCAGCATATCCACTAGGAAATGCTACATTTATTTGGGGCGCAGTTTAATACATTTACAAAGCTTATTTTGTAATAAAAAGTCCCAAATGCATTTGTAAAACAAGTGGGGAAAATGCATCACTGTACCCAACTTAAATGCCTCAACGTAATAACTAATAAATCAGAAAAATATCACTTAATATAATGTGGTATTTCCATCTGCCGTACTTAATCATCTTATAGCAAGATGCACAATGCCTTCAACTGCCATAGAGGAGACCATTTCCAAAAATCCTAATAAGGAAACGCTCAAAAATGCACATCCCTTTGCAACCAACAAACACAGCCTCATAGATATCACACTATACCATGTGATCTGCTCTCTCACTCAGATCATATATATATATATATATATATATATATATATATATATATATATATATATATATATATTAGTCCTTATTAATGAGAGCACACATAAGAGGACAGAGCCTTCCTTTATGGGATCTATGGATAACTGTAGTGCAATTCAGCTCTAGATTCTTGGCAGTTGCCAAGTTTCTACAGAACTGTGGGAGTTACCTGCTCACGATGACTGCTCAATGCAGAATACATTTATGCTTTTATACTCATTAAGTGACCAAACAATGGTTTAATTAAAATTTGCCTGAAGCACAACCATAACATAGCATACATAGAATTGACCGAACTGTAAAGTACTAACAAAGCTACTTCTCCAAACTATATCCCCCCTGTATATTTTTCCTACATTTCTCAATCTGGATGTCGATTCTTAGTCATGGTAGAAAAGGGTCCTTGGACCAGCCTGCCTATACAGTTAAATAAAACTGATTCAGAATGTGATCACTTCATGCAACGCAAGACATCGAGCAAGGAGACTATTCCAGCACACTTACTAACTTTAAAAAGGTTGGATTTTACAAGCTACCAAGTCTAAAAATTTAGATATACACTTACCTCCTTTTCTTCTGACCCAAGTTAAGTTCCATAAATTTATACTTCTGATACTGTTCATCCAACTTTTTCAACACCATGTCTGAAGTCTCATTCCCAGGGAGTTTCATGAAGGCATCTACATCTTCCTGTAAGAACACAGAATTGTGCAAAAATTAAAAGCTGCACATGCATAAAACAGAATATTAATACCGGTCATTAATGGCTCTATAAACAAATTCATCTGCAGTAACCCAAACACCAAGGCCACAGCCATTAGGATCACTCAACAGATTAAAACATTCCCAGGCTACTTGGATCCTTTTGCCTTCCCATCACACACTCCCTCCCATCCTACTTCCCTACAAAAATGAGTCTCCATGCTGCAACTGCTCAAACATAAATAGTGATGACAGTATGTGAATAAGGAGTCAAAAGTAGATATTACACCAAAGGAATAGGCTCTGGCCTGAAAGTTCAAAGCACAGGATCTCCATGTCATTTCAAAATTCAACATAATTAGCCAACTATCTGGAAAGGGTGAGCTCAGAAGGTGTCTACCACATCTGGCTTAGACAAAGGATACAGATGGTCATCTTTATAAAATGTTTTAATTCTATCCACACAATTTCAGCTAGGAGGAGGTACTTACTGCAATTAGAATAAAAGATTCTGTGGCAACCTTTTAGGATAAAAGATTGCAGAAAAGCTTGACAGACTACCTACAATGCCAAAATTCTTCTGTTAAAAATGAGCTCTACTAGAAAAAGGGTTTACCATGACAGGAGTTTCAGGTCAACATACAATAGAAGCTTGAAAGAAAGAACTGTGTGCTTTTTGAACATAAAATGTTCCATATAGGGATACCATTTTAATCAACCCTTAAAGCAGGAGCAGCACCAGGAAAACATCAGTTTTGGACAAGAATGTGATATAAAAGAACTTGACCAAGAGGGAGTGTATAAATACTTGGGAACTGATGAAGGATCGGCAATAAAACATGAACAAATATATATAAAACTTAGTAAGGTGTACTTTAGAAGACAAACTAATACTGAAAACAGAGCTGATGTCCAGGAACAAAATCCAAGCTATAAACCAATTTGCTCTGCCTGTCCTAACTTACAAGTTTGGAGTGATTGACCCCAAAACGTGTTGGATTAGATTAGATTTTTAAACAAGAAGGATGCTTCATGCCCACCAGATCTATAAAAATCAGTGCATACCAAGAATATACATTCCCTGTTCCGAAGGAGGGATGGACCTCCTTGAAACTGATTACATGTACAGATCTGCAATCGTGGGACTTCACACATATCCGCTGACCTCACGAGACCCAGACCTAGTGAAAAGAATAAATCCAAAATGACTTCTATGCTTAACTTAACAGAAGCATATCACCGTCAAGCAGGAATGGAAATCAAACCAGAAGTAGATAAAAATCAGACAGCAACTGAATGTGTCAAAAAACAAAAGAAAAAGAACACAAGGTGAAGGATCAGATGAAAAGGCAAGAAATGTGGACAAAAAATCATAGAAAACTTCTGGAAGAACCTCATGTTGATCAGGATCGAACGCAGGAATGGTTAAGGAGAGGCGAATTCAAACCAAGAGATGAAAGGTTAATACTGGCAGCCCAAGAAAGTGGTCTACGTACACACTGGTTTACAAAGTCCACTGAACATGTGGGAGAAACATAAATGTAGGTTTTGGAAAACCAAACTGGAAACAGTCGCATACCTCGTTGCTGGTTGTGACATACTAATGGCAGAGGGCCTATACACTGAAAGGCACAATAGTGTGGCGAGAATGTTGCACTGGGGATTGTGCAAACATTATGCACTGGAAACATATGCCACAAAGCATCACAGAATATTATCAAGTCTTCATCACATGGGATCATCTATTACCAACAGTTCATAAGATAGAGCCTAGAAAACCGGATATAGTAGTCCAAAAAAGAAGACAAAAGTACCACTGATCACTGAAATCACCACACCCAGTGACTACACTGCCCTACGTACAGAGAGGCAAAAGGTTATAAAATATCAGGATCTGCAAGCAGAAACGAGAGCAATGTGGAAGAAGGATACCCAGATAGTTCCAATTGTAGTAGGAGCAACAGGTCTTAAAAAGTCTACCATCATATTTCGATATGCTACCAATACACATAACTCTGTACAAATTACAGGAGGAGTCATTACTGGGCACACTGCAGGTGCTGCAAAGAGCATTTTCGGCTGACATCACGGAGTGAAACAATACCAGTTTCATTAACTTTAATCGTGCTTTGACTTTGGAATGGGGTCCATTCCCATCATGGTATTAGAAACCCAAAAGATTTGGAGAAATTAAAAAGGGGGACACCATTTTAAAATAGGAGTGTTGTTAAAAGGTACAAGAAAAGAAGGTCTTAACTTTAACAGACAACCAGAAGCAAAATCTAGCCCAAAATGGTACTACATGGACAATTCAGATTCAGATTTCGGGGGGAGGGGTGTAAAGGAAAAGCTTTTGAAGGGTCTAGCCTTTCTGTTGCAGGTCCATTACTTCAGCGAGTCTCAGAGGCAGAAGGCTACTGAGGCTGTTAAATTTTATGGTGTAAAGATGTAAACTGAACTGCATAAAGGGTGAGGCAGCAACATCATGAAAGGTTGTATACAGAAGGCTTATGAAGAATAAATGGACATGGAGGAAAACAGGCTTGTCTGAACAAAATAAACCCACACACATGCATTATACACACACATGGGAAAGAGGTTCTGAGATTTTTGACCTTCTGGATTAAATCTTGTCAGATGAAATAGCGGAACTCAAAAAGCTGTTCATTTAGGAGTTGAGGCACACTTGGTGTGACCCTCCTCCACAGAGAGTAATCAGGGGAGATAAGTTGGGACACTTTTGGGGGGGGGTCAGATAGTGCATGACAGCACCCCAAAGGAAAAAAATCCTAGCCATTGAGCAACTCTAGGACCATTTGTGATGCAATAGGAGACTGTGGTAAAGTCTGTTCATAATATATATATATATATATATATATATATATATATATATATATATATATATATATATATATATATATATAAAATCTATATTAAAAAAAAAAAAAACAAACACTTCCCGAAGGGTTAATGAAAAGTTATTGAAGTCAACTGCCCACTACCATACTCACAGCCTCTTACACACAGAAGAGAAGCATTCTCCATGTCTACTGATACACTAGGTGCCCATCATGCTGTTCAAAGGATGGTAAGATAGGAAGCCCTCAAAGGCCATTAAGGTTAAGAAAACTGATCTCACTTCCAAACCATTGAAATGAAGATGGCTACTGAAGTAATGAAGTACCATGAATGGTTTTAACTTATCCACCAGAGAGCAGGCAAATTGTTAGAACTAGCCCGAAGTGTCTGAAGATGAAAAGAGCTTCCCGAATAAAAGCTGATTGAATCCAACCACCAGTGGAGATGAACTTTAGAAGCTTGGAAGATTTTAAATGGAAATGGAGAATTCAGATACTGGGATCACTACATCCAAAACACTTTGTATCAGATTTCCTTGAAAGTTTTTGATGAAGCATACAAATTAGAGGCTAGCATAAGATCTAAGCATCCAAGACAAATCTCTGCTGATGTATGAGGTACAATGTACTACAAGAACAGAGGCAACTGCTTCCAGAACAGATGGCATCCTGTCCCGAGCAGAAAGGTTTTAGTAGGAAATTTCCTATATATGCTAAGAACTAAAATTGGACTGACAAGATTCAATGTTGCAGCAAGAAGAGCTGAACAGTGCAACAGTAGACTCCTTCATGTTACTGCTCAGTGATAAAACAAGGTGCCAGTCATCTAGATGTCAACACATTGTATGCTGCAGACTGAAGCTGCACCTATTTGCCTGCACCTGAAGTACACCAGTTGCAGAGATCAAACCTAAGGGAGAGGATAGCAACAGACTCTGGTTGAGAGTAGTAGAAACCCAAATGCCTTGGAGTTCCAAACAGTACATTCAGTTTTCTTCTGATAAACAAGAAAGGTCAAAACTACATCCATCACAGCCATATAAAGCTTTTAAAAAAGACAGAGGACAGCCAAAGTATGTCCAAGGGCTTTTGGCTTTTTTGGCACCAACATGCAGCAATTCCCCAAGCATTTATGAAAAGGCAGAACATCTGACAAAGTTCAAGACCTCTTTTCTTGCTGCTGGTTTCTGACAAAGTACATCTAGGCAGGGGTAGCAATCAGATTCTGGAAAGGGAGAAAAATTATATGGTATAACTTCTAGATATTTTCTTCCATCCATCGGTTCTTCAGACTCTAACTCCCAAAGTCTGCAGGTGGGAAGGCAATCAACTCCTGAACGCCTTCAGACAGAAACAGTAAAACAAAGTCTCAAAATTGCTGCTATTAACACGGAGGTTGATTATGGCCTCCTGCTGACTGGGTCCAGAACCTTGGTTGAAATTAGAATGGCAGGAAATGACCCTTTCAGGCAACATGTTTAAACCACAGCTGCATCTGCTCCTCTGCATCTTACCATAGCTGTATCAATGGAGGTGAAATTTTATACACACAACAGTGAATGGTTTTACCCCACACATTTCTATTTCCTTGAGGTGAAGGCGTGCTTGCCAACTTATTACAAAAAAGGCCCAGAAAAAGCGAATACAAAAAAAAAAAATTGTCACCTCACTATCCTTAGTGGACAGGGGATTACACTCGGGAGTAAATATTGGTTCCTGATGCTCTGGTCACACTTTGTCATGGACTACAAGGTTGCTTACGTTTGTAAAGATAATGGACTGTATCCTTTAACCTGTTTTTTGGTGTGAGCCTACCTGACAACATACTGGCCTCTGCCATTAGAAACACTCTCTCAACATCAGCTTTCACACTTTTAAACTATACAAGGTGGTCTTCAAGAGTCCACAAATTTAATCAGGATGCCAAGGAAATGAAGCCCAAGTGTTAAAAGGGATGACTAGTGTCAATGATATCCTTAATTGACAAAGCATGCCAAGATTAAGACAACAATTGCTCAGCCTTTATGAATTCAGAGACTTCTCTGCAAGGATGAATCTTCTTTAAAGTTATGAAAACTATTTCATAACCTTGCCAAAATAAGCATCCTCAGGATAAAAAAAAAAAAAAAAACAGAATCATCAGTACAACTGAAGGAATGAAGGCACAAAAGTTCTACTCCAAATAAAACTTCCTCAAAATTATCAGTTTCACAGCATTTTCTTTTTAATGGTGAAATGGTCTCAATAGCAACTATGTGAATGAATGGTGTCCGTTGCTTATTTTAAAGCTGTCTCACTATGTTAAACCCATTTAACATAGCGAGACAGGTTTAAAAAAAAAGCAATGGAGAAAGCAAGATCTCTGTTGCTTTTTACACACTGTGTTGCTATGTTAAAGGAGTTTAACATAGAGAGACAGCTTTAAAAAAAACAGAGATCTCCGTTGCTTTTTTAAAAGAGAATTATACTAATGGAAAAAGTCCGGGCGACCGGACCTTTTTCCATTAGTATAAGTCGACTTACAACGTGCACGCTGGCCGATCAGTGTGCACGTTTTGGAATATTAATGGGGGGTCATGGTATAATAGACAATATGTGCAATGGCAAATTGTTTTTACCAGTTATTTGAAATTTTTTTATAAATCAAATTCATTTGATATTAGTTAGTAATTCTTTCCCATTTGCAGACTTAATTTGGACATCCAATTTGAGATTGTTTTAGATATTGATGCTTTCAGGAAAGTTTAATCCTCCCCATTTCCATGGTCTGATATGATGTATTAAAGCTATTTTGTTTCTTTTGGGAAAATATGAAACATTTATTAGGCATGAATTTAAGTATATTCCTTTCTGGTAATTGTTGTATTGCCAAGGCAATATATAGGATCTTGGGCAGTAAAACCATTTTTATTAACTGTAGTCTGTCTTGAAATATTATTTTGTTCCATTTTTCCAAAGAGATTTTAATTGTATTGATATTATTGTAGTTTGAGACCAATTCATTATTATCCTTGCATAACTCAGTTCCTAGATATTTTAAGGTAGATTGTTTCACTATGATACGAACCCCCTTAGTCTGCAGCTCTTTTTTTATTGAAAAATAAAATTTTTGATTTATTGAAATGGAGTCCTGAAGTCATGTGAAATTTGTCAATTAATGTACCCAATTCTTCTAATGTCTCTCGTATTAGATAATGTTAGTAATATATCAGCAAATAGCATTACTTTAGAATTGTACTGTTCATAAATATCTATTCCTTTGATTTTTATATTATTATGAATCTGCCAACATTTCAATAGCCAAAACAAACAGAATCGGTGACAATGGACATCGTTGTTTAGTGCCTTTTGTTATATGTATATATTCAGAGGTAAAAGGACCTAACGTGACATACGCTAAATGTGTATATATATTCTTTAGGAGATGAACAAAGGATGCATGAAATTTAAATAGCATTAGGATTCTGAATAAATAATCCCAATTTAGGGAATCAAAGGCTTTCTCTAAATCTAAGCCAATTATGAGTGTTTATTTTCTTTATTAACAATCTATAGCAGAAACTATCCTTTTAATATTATCATGTGTGTCTATGACATATAAATCCAGTTTGATCATTATTTATTGTTTTGGATAGTAGTATTTTCATTCCGTTAGTCAATATTCTCAAATATCTTATAGTCATTATTTAATAATGATATAGGTCTATATGAGGTACAGAGGTTTGAGGATTTGTTTTCCTTTATGATTGGTGTGATTAAGGACTCCAACAGGGTGGTATTAAAGCTAGTGACTGAATTTCTAATTGAGTTTTATGGAAGAGGGATAGCACCTCTGAAGGAAAAATGTTTATATATCATTTCCATAATTACGCCATCTATACCTGGAATGCTTTATTTTTACCCTCTTTTATTGCATCTGTAATTTCTTTGTTGGATATGGGTGCTTGCAGATCTAGTTTTAATTTTTCTGTTTTTTTTTTTTTTTATACGAAAACATTTTTCATCTAGATTTAATTGATAGATATGTATATTTTCTTTTCGAAAATGCTCCATATAGTGATTTCTATAGGATCAAGAAAGTCGCCTATATTGGAGACATTTTTCCATTTCTTTTCATGGCAGATACTTTATGTTTTTAGCTTTTGAGTGTATTTTGATTCTTGTGGATAAATTCTGTAGATATTTGGGAGAAGTGGCCAATGTATTAATTTTTAGTTTTTCTAAAGCTAAACTAGTTTTTTGTGTTAGAATTTTGTTGCATTTATTGTTTAATACTTCTGCTTTCTATTTCACCTCCAAACGAGTTTGATTTTTTTCAGCTTGTACTGACAAAAGTTTGGATTGTAGATCTAATAACTCGGAACCCATTCTCTGATTTTTTTATACCAAGTTAGGGTTTTACCATATATGTAAGCTTTTAATGAGTCCCATATCATTTTATTTACATATTATTTTCATTTATCTCTGTGGTGTAATTAATATCCAAGAAGCACTGTAATTCAGATAACAACCAGGGTTTGAACTCTTCAATTTTAGTTATATATGCTGGAATTTTGGAATTAAAGATTAATGGTTTGTATCCATTTTGAAGTTTTAGTACTAATGAGTTGTTGTCTGAAAAGGGGCTAGGAGTGATGGAGAAATTAATGATTTAGAGTGCAAGTCATGGGGCAGCAAATGTTTTATCTATTCTAGTTTATGTACCAAATCTGTGCTCTTGATGGGAAAACAACAAAGATTTATTATCTTATAAACTTGAAAGTATTTACAAGATGAAATGATTCTACTCACTTGTCTAAAGCTTTTGATACAGCAGATGTACGCAGCAGACTAGTTTCACAAATATCAAATATAAAAGTCTCCTCCTAATATTAAGTTGCCTTTATAATTATTGGAAATGAATCCAAGTGTTTAACAGTTCCTGTTCCAATGCCTGGGAACCAGTAAAGATTTGGCTAGGGTCCATATTCTATTATATTTAACTATTACTAATGCCATAAGGCCTTCTTTATCTTCATACTTATAAATGATTTCTGGGTTAATCACATTTGTTTTCCATAAATTTGTTACCCCTTTTGTCTGTATCTTATAAGTGGATTGCGCCAATATCATATATTCCTTAGTATTCCATTTGTAATTGTCATTTGTTTTGAAATGAGTTCCTTGAAGGAAGACAATTTGTGATTTGTTCAGTTTTAAATATTTCAACAGATTTGATCTCTTGCCAAGATTGTTAAAGCCATTGGTATTTAAAGATAATAAAGTTAAATCCATCTTACGTTATTTAGACTATATTTTTGGTTTTACTGTGACTATTAAACATTTTCCTCTGATAACTATAAAGTATATGTTTGAGCTTTTAAAGGAAATTATCAGTTTTATACTTTGAGTGTTAACCAATAAAGCAATGTTTTGGGTCAGGCATACTAAAAATGTTTTTGTGAAGTAAATTTAAATTAATAAATGTTAACAAAACAAAAATCTGCACTAGCCATGGAATGAAAATCTGATGGATAAGCCCAAGTCCATCAGACTATCACTCATACCTTGGACAATCCAGAATGGAGCTCCATAAATTGAATCATCATATGTAGAATATTTGTAACAGGAATAAGCAATATTTATATTTTGAACAGATATAGTTTGTGTCTTTCGGCTTTTCCCAGTTAGGGGTCGCCACAGCGGAACTCCGGTCCGCTAATGATTGGCAGTTGAATTTTACGTACCAACTTGCCAGGCCTGACGCACAACCTTCAACGAAGGTACACCCATTCACGCACGTCTCCACACAGAAGACAGTCTAGCTGGGAATCGAACCGGACAGCGTCTTACTGCGAGGTGACAATGCTACCACAGCACCACGTACTATTGTAAATTAGACAGAATGCTAATACAATATAAAGATCTTATTCTATAAGCAATTAATATTTACATGAAAGACAGATATGCAATTCAATCACAGTAAAGTAAGACGCATCATATATAAAACCTCAGTAAAAGATTATAGCAAACAGTTATTTAACATATTCACCCTTACTGATGAAGTCTTTCAAAACTTATTGCTTAATATAAGCAGAAGGTAATATTTATACCCAATGTTTATAATACAATATATTTTACTGGATATAGCAGAAGTTATATTTCATTGTTTGCAGTATTTAAGCAATCACTTTGTTTGTTGCTAATATACTTAACAGGTTTGTTTTATGTGAACATTGAAAGTTAGTGACATTATAGGTTAAAAACAACAAATTCACTATGTGATTACAAGTTCCCTTTCCATATTCATAAATTGCCATTTTATGACATTTTGAAAGTTTTAGATTTAAATGCAACCATTCTATTTTCTATAAATCAGCAAAGGTTAAACTTGAGTGATTGTCAATTTAATACTATTTGTTCAGAATGTGATTGTTTCCCTTGAACAACTTTGTCAATGTCATGTCATGTATAAAACAGTTACCTTGGTAACAGCTTACGTATTATATATGGTCAAGATGGGTTACAAAACCACAATTCAAGTTAAAGCAATTACATGACTTGTTATGCATATTTACTTGTATAAGAAAATCAGCATGCTTCCCCTTGATGTTCAATGTAGTGGGTCATTTATGACAAGACAGTAGTGTTATACACAAGCCCATGTTATTGAACCCTGTCTTAAATATCTAAATTCAGCAGACTGGTTCATCTTATATGACGATTATATATTTTATGTCTAGATTTACTAAAATCATACATTACATAACTATTGTGTTTTTTTTTGGCTGCCGATTAGTTATTTCAGAGACCATAAGCTGTAATGCTTATTCTTATTATTAGCTCATTCCAAGCATGTTTATAAAGTCCATAGACTTTAAATTATGAGATCTTTCTAAGTATATTTCCATCCTTACATACACACACATCAGTAGTTCAAGCACGGGCAACAATGCCCATCCAGTTTTGCCAGAATACCACTCACTAGTTCATGTAGTGCATTTCCAGGCTATTAAAATATCCAAACCAATATTTGTCCTGTTCCATGCAGTGGTCACTCTGCCAGTGAACCACTCACCACAACCTCTATTCCCACAGATATTTCCACAGAGGAAATCTGATCAATCTCTGGCACTTCCCAGCAACCCAAAACACCCCTAGAATCAGCTATACCCTTACGTCCAACACATCCAAGCAATCTCATCTCCCAAACCACTGCAAAGGGTACTGCACAAGATCAAGTGCGCCAATAACTCAAGCTTCCATTCTTATGCAAGTCCTTAATGTGTATGGACCAAAATAAATTTAAATATAAAATTGCGCTTTTTTTTTTTTAAATCAGGAATCAACTTAATGAGCTAAACGAAGTGTTGGGAGACCAGCAATATGTGTATGTGTGGTTTAAAACAGCCTTTTTAGATTTTATTTTTTTTAAACCGAAAACTTTATTGCCAAGAATCATCTTGGAGGCTCCTCAGAGCAGTTAACCATTATCGTCACTGTCTGTTACCATAGCAACCTGGGAGCATCAGTTTCTGTTAGTGTCTGTGTACTGCACACCAGAGGCTCGCGACGCACCTGAAGCAAAGCTTCACTTCAACTTAAAGCCTAAATTCCGTCTCTTTCAGCAAGGCAGCAGCCAGGAAAGAACAGACAGCAAACATAAAAAAAAAAAAAAAAAAAAAAACTCCCAACAAGCCGCCACAACAAGAGAGAACACTTTCTTCCAACCTTCCTACCTCTCACTCAGCAGATGTATAAACAAACTTTTCTCTGCCAAAATATCCCAAATCACAGTTTTATCCACCCCCTTCCCTTGGATCCAGGCTAAAACACCAAATGTCTCTTCCCAATACACAAACATTAGTAAACCTCGATAAATTGCAACCCACAGCTTCCCGGAGATGAAAACGGCAACATACAACAGCTGCCAGACACAGCTGCATATAAACACACACACACACAATGTCAGGCTTAATCAAACAGCACTCAAAGCTAGGATACCTGCCATAACTGATATGTTTAGACAGAATAATGACATCTGTACTAGCTGCCAGAGACAGCTGCATCCACGCACACCATATCAGGATTGATCAGACAGCACTCATAGCTGTGATATATTTAAACAAAATGATGACATTTGTACTAAGCTTGCTACTATTATTTAACCAGGATATTTATTTATTTACATTTGTTGACAGGGAGAGTCCGACTGGACACAGGTCCATTTTCAGCGCAGGCCAGGGGAGAAAAGCTCCACATTAAGTATTACCTGCATTATACAGTTAAAAACATAGCATTTAAATATAGACATTAATCCAGCTGAGGACACAAGACAAGAAAAAAATACAGATGTAAAACAGCTATAGAACATAGTACAATTTTAAAATATGGTGACATACTAAACATGGTTACAAATGTAGTTGAGATTTATCAGTTAACAAATGATACAATCCGTTTTTGAGGTACATAACAGCCATTAGCAGTTGTTGCTACAAGAAGTTAGCACTATGTGGTAGGTAGCTGGGAACATAAGTAGCCAAGCTTGCTAAGAGTAGGTTGTTGATAGGGGTTGAGAGAGGTAGTGGGTGGGTGGAGTGGATGGTATTAGAGGGGGGTTGCAAGGCCATATCTGGCAAATTTTTAAGTGTGATTTTAGTAAGGATTTGAAGTGGGTGCAAGAAGTTACAGAGGTAATTGAGGATGGGAGGGAGTTCCAGAGTTTGGCTATAATGAAGGAGAATAATTCTTCTCCAGCAGAGTTATTGGCTCGTGACCTGTAGGAGGATTTTGAGGTTGGATCTTAGTGGTCTTTTGGTCATGTAGGGTTGGAGTAGATTCTGGAGAGATGTGACTTAGTGGTTGGTTTATTAGTTTTAGGGTGAGTGTGAGTTGGCACCATTGAAGGAGGTGGGGGGAGCTCTAGCCAGCCCAGTTCTGCTAGTGAGAGACAGTGTTGAGTACTGTAGGAAGCCCCTGTGGCAAATTTGGCAATTTTGTTGTTGCAGGTTTTGGCTTATTTAGGTTGCACCGTCTAAGGTTAGTAAATATCAGAGAGGAGTAGGGTAGAAAAGATGAGAATTTGCTACCGAAATTTAATCTGCTTTGGTAAGTAGTTGCTGATTTCTATAGAATGCGCCTAGTTTTTTTGTGCACTTTTTTTTAATGGTCATGGAAATGTAATTGCCAAAGTTCAGTTTATTGTCCATTTCTACTCCTAGTAATTTGGTGTGTTCTGTAGGATGGATGGTGGTGTTGTCTATTGCTGTGATGTTAAAGTGAGAGCTGTCTAGGGTAAGTTTTGTAGGTTGGAAGATTAGTAATTTTGTTTTGTTTGGATTGAGTATTAGTTGGGCATCGGATAACCAAGTTTCAATGGAAGAAAATGCTCCCTATGTGACTTTTTGCAGTAAGGGTCAGAAGTGGGCTGTGCAGATGATGGTTGAGTCATCTGCGTATTGTACGAGTGTCCCATGTGTTGTGGCAGACGCTATATTATTGGTGAAAATAGAGAAGAGTAGGGGGTCGCAGGATGGACCCTTGGGGAACCCCTATGAAGACTGGTAGTTGGGGGGATAGGTCATCCTGCCAAACTGCTTGTTGGCGGTCAGATAGGTAACTCTAAAACCAGTTGATGACTGGTTGAGAGAAGGATAGGTTATTGAGAAGAGAGATGAGCTGATTTTGTGGGACCATGTTGAAAGCTTTAGAGAAGTCTAGGAAGGTAGCGGAGGAGAGAACCTGCATTTTTATTTTGTAGGATAGTGTTAGAGAAAGAGTAAGGCAGTGGTGGTGGCATGGTTAGGTCGGAAACCGTGCTGTGTGTGTTGGGTGAGGAGGTCGTTAGCAAGGAGGTGATCTGAGACTTGAGAATTTAGTATTTTGGAGAGTGGCGAGAGAATAGCTTTGGAGCAGTAATTGGTTAGATCTGTGGAGGAGCCTCCTTTGTGTAGTGGAATTATGTGAGACTTTCCATAGTGTGGGAACATAACTTTCTGACAGAGACCTGTTAATCAAGAGTGATACTGGGTAGGCTAGTGTCAGCTGCAAGCTGAAGGTATTCACTTCGGAAGTTGTCTGCTGCTAATCTGGTGGTTTTAAGTTTAGTTAATAGTGGTTTTATTTTGGAGATAGGAACAGGAGAGAAAGAGAAGCTAGTGGGAAGCCTGTTAGTTGTAGTTGATGATGTGGGTTTATGGGGGGGGGGTGCTGTCTAGCTAGTGACAGTACGGTTTGTGTGAAGTGATTGTTGAAAGAGGTAGCAATAGTTTCAGAGGAGTGAGTTAAGTTAGGAGTGGGTGTACTTACTTTACATGGGTGGAGGATGGAGTTTGAGGACCAGAATTGTTTGGGGTTATGTTGGGAGGAGGTAAGTGTAGACTGGCAGTATTGGATTTTGTCCTGTTTTATAAGCTTTTTGGTTCTATTGCGTAGTTCTAGGAATTTTTGCCTACTAGAGGGGGTTTTGGTTTTGCACCAGTTGTCCCAGGCTTTATCCATGTTTTTCATTTCAGACTTGGTGTTTTTTTGTAGCTATGGGGATGGTTGGGCTCTAGCTTGGAACGTCTTATGGGGGGCATGGTAATTAAGGATGCTTAGGAAGGTTTTATTAAAGTAATCAACTGTGTCATCTAGTTTTGACGTATTTTAGAGGTTGTCAGTTACAGTCTTTTAGGGATGAGCTGAATGAGAGAGGGTTGAGGTTAGTTTTTTTTTTTGCATATTTGACGGTAGATGATGGGTTTCGCTTTATAAAGGCGGTTTCTTAGTAGGAAGGTTACGAAGAAGTCATTAGTCTCCATGACAGCATTTTTTTTCAAAACACTGTTACTTCTATTATATATGATGTTAATTTGTTACATTTGAGTCTGAACTCTGATGAAGTACCTTGCTGAATTAGTCAATTATTTAAATTATACGTAAAATCAATGAAAAATGAACAAGATAAGTATTCACTGCGTTCAAGTAGGGGAACAGAAACTTCTAAGTTTGTATTATATGTTGCTTTGTTTAGCTTGTTTGTTTGTGTCCTTCGGCTTTTCCCGGTTAGGGGTCGCCACAGTGGAACTCTGGTCCGCTAATAATTGGCAGTAGATTTTTACGTACTGGCTTGCTGGGCCTAACGCACAACCTTCAATGAAGGAACGCCCATTCATGCATGTCGCCACACAGAGGACGCTCTGAGAATCGAATAGGCAACGTCTAACTGTGAGGAGACAATGATACCACAGCACCACCACTTTGTTTGGCTTGTACAGAATGTAAATAGTAACCCATCTTGAACTACCTTTGCTTGTGAAGAATTATTGGACTCTTTGAACATTCTGAATAAATCATTACTGTTTCTCAGTTAAAGAAACACCCCTCTTTTTTTTAATAAGAACAGATGACAAGTAATGTACCATATCAGTTGATACTTTCAGAGATGCAGTTGTAAGAGTTATTTTTTGGGGGGACAGCTATCTTGGAATCAGTTGTTTTTGACTTTTCTAGCTTCAGTCCAAGGATTTGTTTCTTTTATTCTTTTAAGAGTAGGGGCCATCCATTCCATTTCTTCTGGGATGGACACTACGTTGTTGTTTTTGATGAATATAGTAGCTTCTTCCAAGTCATGAAAGGTCCTCATCTCATTGGCAAAAATTATTTTTATCTTGGCTGGAAAGGCCAGCTGTGCTTTAACGTTTTGTTTCAACAGTTTTATTATTGGGCAGACTTTTTTCCTTGGTTCTAGTATTCTGGAAGAATAATCATTGTCAAACCTTATCAGGCTTTGATTGTACTTTAAGGGCGATTTTCTCCAAGCAGATTTTAATATTAGTTCCCTATCCAGAAATGAAAGATATTTTATAACTATGGATCTAGGTGGAGTATTTGTTGAATTAGAAGCAGGTTCCATCAGTACTCTATGCGCCCTATCAATTCAAAATGAAAGTCCCTCTTTCAAGTCTAAAAATTCAGGAGTCCAGGTTAAGAATGAAATGACTTCTCCTTCAGTGTTTTCAGGCAGACCAAAGATCCTTATGTTGTTTCTCCTTTCCCTGTTTTCCAAGTCATCTATTTTGTTAAGCAGCCACGTATTCCGTTTAATCAGAAATTCTTTCTGGAATTCTTCCTCCGAGTCTCCCTTCAATGTCATTTAGAGAAGTCTCTATATTAAAGCAATAACAGACGACATCGTGTGGTACACTGAAGATTTACCCACGGTTGGTGAGGTTTAATCACGAGGGCAAAGCCCGTGTGATTAAACAAAGGCAACAGTGGGTAAATCTTCACTATATCCCAACCACAGAGTTGGTTATTGCTATTATACAATGTCATTTAAGAAAAAAATATTTACTTTTCTTAAATATTGTTTTTGTATAACGTAGGATTGCTGTTCTTCCGCCAGTTGTGGTATACTGAGTCTGCATTTTGATGTACTGCGTATGGGACTTGCGACCCCACGCATACCCAGTACATGAAGGATTTGAAACAGAAGCAATGGAGAAAAGGAAGTCTGCGTTGCTCTGTTTTCTCTCATTTTTTTTTTAATTGAAAAAAGAAAAAAAAAAAAAAAACAAAAACACTTTTGGGGCAGTTTATACCAGCGGAAAAAAGTCCGGGCGACCAGAACTTTTTCCATTGGTATATTGTGGGATTTACAATGGGCATGCTGGTTGGGCTGGCCAATCAGCATGCATATTCTAGAACATTAATAGGGAGGAATTGTATAATTATTTTTGTAAGGTGCCGCTGTAATAGTTCCTTAAGAGTAGGCCTTGTTTTTGAGAATTTAATTTAAGGTTTTCCAAGTCATTTTTAAAGCCATCCGTTATCAATTGCAGTTCCTTTTTCAAAGCAGCATCTGGCTGAGAATTCCTTGAGTAGTTCATATTCAGTGATTCAATAAGTCTCCAAGTTACTTGACAGGAAAACTTTTTGTACATCTCCACCAAACTTGATATTTATGTAGTTTAGTAGTTTATCTATAGATTTCTGACATTTTAAACTTGAAAATAACATTTCCTACATTATTATACTAGTTTGTGGAGCTCTCAAAATTCACTGCTTTCATTCATCCATCTAGGCTCAGTCCCCTAAAGTCATTCTTTTGTAGCCTTCCCCCTAACACCCTTTGTGCAATTACCCCTGAATAGCAGCTATCTTCTGTGTGTATGCTTGTCTACAGATGCAGGGAGAACTAAGATATTAGACCTGCATCAATACCTAATGGCAAAAAGTTAGGCCATCTACACAAACTGTAATGTTTGCAATAATGAAAAAAATTCTAACAAAAACTGGTGAAACTCTCAAGAAAAACAAATGCTCAGTGGATCAAATAGCAGCATTTTCAAATATCCTAGCAGCACTCTTTAGAAAACCACGAGAGCAACATGGACTATGATGTTTGCAGATGACATTGTGATCTGTAGTGAGAGTAGGGAACAGGTGGAGGAGACCCTGGAGAGATGGAGATATGCTCTAGAGAGAAGAGGAATGAAGGTTAGCAGGACTAAGACAGAATATATGTGTGTGAATGAGAGGGAGGATAGAGGAACGGTGAGGATGCAAGGAGTAAAGGTGGCGAAGGTGGATGAGTTTAAATACTTGGGGTCAATAGTTCAGAGTAACGGTGAGTGTGGAAGAGAGGTGAAGAAGAGAGTACAGGCAGGATAGAGTGGGTGGAGAAGAGTGTCAGGAGTGATTTGTGACAGACTAGTACCTGTAAGAGAGTGAAAGGGAAGGTCTACAAGAGAGTTGTGAGACCAGCTATATTATATGGGTTGGAGACAGTGGCACTGACAAAAAGGCAGGAGTTTGAGCTGGATGTTGCAGACTTAAAGATGTTAAGATTTGCACTGGGTGTGACGAGGGTGGACAGGATTAGGAATAAGTCTATCAGAGGGTCAGCCCAGGTTGGAAGGTTTGGAGACAAAGCCAGAGAGGCAAGATTATGTTGGTTTGGACATGTGCTGCGAAGGGATACAGAGTATATTGGGAAAAAGATGCTAAGGATGAAGCTACCAGGTAACAGGAAAAGAGGAAGGCCTAAGATAAGGTTTATGGATGTAGTGAGAGAGGACATGCAGATGGTTGGTGTGACAGAGCAAGATGCAGAGGACAGGAAGAAATGGAAACAGGTGATCCACTGTGGAGACCCCTAACGGGAACAGCCGAAAGAAGATGATGATGATGATGATGACTCTTTAGAAAACCAAGTGGTCATTCACTGCAAGCAGCGAGGCCAGAAAAAGGCTTCAACCAACATCAAAACTGAAGTCAATAAAAGAATGGAGGAGGTAGCAATGTATACAACAGCTGGAGACACACCAAAGTTGTGACAAGTGCACCGACTAAGGGATGAAAGACAATTGTAACAACTGTAGGTTGAAGATTTAAAAAATATTTCAATATATACATATGATCAAAAAGACATATCAGCTATGGGACATATATAATGGTTTTATAAAGTAATTACATTTTTACAACAGTCACAAAAATATTAAATGTGAAAGGCAAAATGTAAACCTATCAGGTACCAGTTATGGTAATATGGAAACTTCTGGCAGTCAAGACAAAGAAAAAAAAAATTAGCCACACAAAATTAAAATTTATGGGAACTACATAGCTACAATTTTCAGAAATCACAAATATTGCACCACAGAGGTACAGTATACCAACAAGCAGCAGTCCAAGAAAAATAATTTCAGAATTTTTTTAAAATTGCAATTCTCTTGTGTTTGCAAAGAGATGAGCCTTTCTGAAGACTTAAGTGCAGAAGAGACTGCTGGCAGGACATAGTCTGGAAATCATGGGCCAACACACACAATAGCAAAGTGAGCTCTAATACAACACTGAATTATGTGAAAGAAATATCAAGCAGTCATTTACCTCATTTAAGCAGAAAAAATAATGGTGGGTTGTAGTAAAGTTAGTATACTAGAAGAAAACATTTCAAAACAAGAAATTGGAGAATTCCAACATGTGCCTATAACCATCCAGCAAAGTCTTGCAAGTAATAGGCAGTGAACTAGTATGTAAACTAAGGCTCCACAAACAAGCAGCGGGTTTTGAAGGGGTAGAGAGGTAGAGAGAGAGAGAGAGAGAGAGAGAGAGAGAGGAGAGAGAGAGAGGAGAGAGGAGAGAGAGAGAGAAGAGAGAGAGAGGAGAGAGAGAGAGAGAGAGAGAGAGAGAGGAGAGAGAGAGAGAGAGAGAGAGAGAGAGAGAGAGAGGGAGAGAGAGAGAGAGAGAGAGAGAGAGAGAGAGAGAGAGAGAGAGGGAGAGGGAGAGAGAGAAGGAGAGAGGGAGAAGAAGAGGGAGAGGAGAGGGAGAGAGAGAGGGAGAGAGAAGGGAGAGAGGAGAGAGAGAGAGAGAGAAGGAGAGGGAGAGAGAGGAGAGAGAGAGAGAGAGAGAGAGAGAGGGAGAGAGAGAGGGAGAGAGAGAGAGAGAGAGAGAGAGAGAGAGAGAGAGAGAGAGAGGGAGAGAGAGAGGGAGAGGGAGAAACTGAGAACAGAACATGTCACACTATTAAAAAAAAAAGCACAGTCAAGTCCATGCAAAGAACGCAGTTCCCCCACAAATTGCAGTCATGACCATCTTTACTGTTAAGGCTAGATCAATTCCCCAGATGTTAATAAAAAAAATCATCATCAATCTTAAATAGCCAATCAGGAAACTGCATGACCAGCAAAACAAACCTAACTCTTACCCAACATAAAATGCAAACTAAATTACAAAATTAACAAATCGTATTATTTCACTACTAAAATACAATTACATAAAGATAAAGAGCTTAGTTATAAAGATTAAAACTTGCTTTGGAAGTCACAAACAAAGCTACTCACATGATACTCCATTCAAATCCACCTGAAGCTATATTTAGTAGCAAACTGTACATTGCAGTCCAATGAAGTCAAATGGAAACGCCTGATATGTGGAGGTCTGAGTCTGGGTCACAACAGATATCTTGTACTGTAATTTTGGGCAGTTCTGTTCATGACTTCACTATGAGACTAGCTCCCTAAAACTACAGTCCAAGATACTTTATGCAAACACACGTTGAGCCTTAAAAAACAACTGTGCTTCTGCACATATTTCATCATTTCTGAGCTGTGTTTCTGCCCTATCTTTTTAGGACAGGAAATTTCTCATCTGTACCTGCATATCCACAGTACAATAAGCCATCTTCAAGGTTACTAACATTCTCACAGTGCTATTAAGAGCATAATGGCATTGTGATTGCTTGGTAATAACACCCCTTTTTCCCTGGTCTCTCAGTTACCAATGAAAAGATATTAGAATCAGGAGGTCACCGCCAAATGTGGTCAAGCAATAATAATTTAAGCGCTTTCATCCTATTATTAGAACTTCGTCAGAATAATAGTCTTATTCTAGCCTTCACAGTTCTATATAAAGAAATAATGTGGAAGATCCACCTACATATCCTATTTAATGAATTATCCAATAAATACTTAGAGGTCTGTTACACATGAAACATACAAAACAAAAAGAATTAAAAAAAAAAAAAAAAAAACAAGATTTAGCACATTGTATATCCTACCAAGCATCCGTTTCTGATGAACAATATAAAGGAAATATTCAACAGAATACAAATGGACATACTGGGGTTTTGAAAGAAACACTTCTCAGGTACTGAACAAAAGCAAAATGTTCAAACTTATGACTTCAAAAACATTTTAGACATTACTTTTAACTTTAATGTAAATGCAGAGCACCCTAACAAAAATGTTGAATCTCACCAATTCCATAATAACTCATTGAAAGACATGACTTTTAATTTTGAAAAGTTAAAAAGAGTGAATACTTTACAGGTGGACAATGACCACCTGAGGGAACGTTTAAGACATACAATTGTCCCTCAAGGACTGAGGGTATTCTAGTTTCTTTTTAGTGTGCAATAGGAGGATGTTACAGACTCAGAATCTGTAGAGATATTTGACAGTCATGGTTTAGCGTTACTGGAATTAATTAAAAACAATGAGAACAGTATTAAGTTACTGTTAAATGAAGTGGAAACTTTGAATATTGAAATTCAGCAAGATTTAATTAAATATAGCAATTTATATCAAAAGGCATTTTACAAGGTTGAAAAAATATGCAAGACAGTTTTCAATAGGAAGGAGAAAAAACTATTATGGGACAGAGAACAATACCAAAAGAAAGTCGTATATCCTGATGTAAGGGTTATTAGAGATAATTCAGTAAAAAGAAAAGTAAAATTGTTTACCACAGACAGCAGATATCAAATGAAATGAACAACGGGGGGAGAATATACAACTGGAACACAGAATAATGGAAATGAAGTTTTGGGTGCTTCAAATCTTTTTCATCAGGTGAATTTTTCAGCACTGTGGAGATCAGAGAGATTGGCGAGCAGGTCCAAACAGGGAGGGGAAATGTATTATGACAAGAACAACTTTATTAAACTTCATAGGCAGAAATATTTCGAGGGGGGGGGGGAGAACAGGCACTGAATATAGTTAAACAAGGCGTGACTTTTCTATACAAATATAACATGTATAACTACACCAACCTTCCCATTACAAAAGAACATTTTACACTTTTACAAAAAGGCTTCAAGTTTGTTCCTTCACACAAATTTGATGTAGCTTATTTAGCAGATGATCAATTTACTAGAAAATTACATTTGGAAATACTTTTCCACAAGAAAAGTGGTGAGAAGATGCATGCATTTCATTACACTAAAGGAAATATTTAAGTTAAAAAGGAAAGTACTTTCAATCCACCACTACATCATTTAGTTAACATTTTTGAGAAAGCTTTTTCAGATGTTATTTATAGGTCGGTGAAAGGAAATGCACTATTTTTACAACAATTTGCTGACACAAGCAACAACATTACAAAATGATTTACTCAAGGACAGCCCCATACATATTATGAAGCCGTTCAAAGGCGGAACGGTGCTGTTTGATTCCATTAATTACTCTAAAGCAATGCAAAATATTTTATACAACACAGATTACTATGTGCCCATTTCCAATAAAGAAGTAAACATTACTTATCATAAAACAGATTTGGTTAGAGGATTATGTTAGTGATGATAGAACAGATGTGGACACGTACATTTTTCTTAAAATGAATAGATTCACTATCCCTGCCATTTCGGGCATTCCAAAGGTTCAAAAAGCCCTTAATGACTCCCCAACCCCCCTTCAGTCCAGCCGTTGCTGCCCAAGGTTCAAAAAACTCCCCTTAAGCTATTTTTGTAGACAGACATCTTAAAACATTTTATACTACCACCCCACACCTTCTAAAGATTCATGGGATGTATTAGTTCAACTAAAAAATGAATTACAGAAGGAAGATTTGATACTTCTTACAGTTGATGTTATTGACCAACTTTTATTTATTCCAAATGAAGAATTAGAAATATTTCATAACAGCTTGCTGGACTACAAAGTTGTGGCTAAAGATATGCTGAATTTTGTTGTAGAAATAACATCTTTGGTTCTAAATAACAATTTTTATATACTCTGAAGGTGTTAAAAAAAAAAAAAAAAGAAGGAGTAGCTATAGGCACTACATGTGCCCCAGCTTTAAGCAGAGTTTGGTCATACTGTACTGGGAGAGATCTTAAGTTTTGACCCTATGGTTTAATTGCTAAATTTTTGAATAATACCACTCAATTTCTTAAATACACTTCACCTGTAGATCAGACTAGTATAGATTACCTTGACACTGATTACACTGACAGACAACGGTTTTAAAGCCACAATTCACAGGAAGAAAAGCTGAGTAAAAGGGCACTATTACGTTGGCCAGGATGACTTTGAATAAATGTGCCCTATATATTCTACTTATATACTGTATTCTGTATGTTTCAGTGTGGAGCTTTTCTCCCCTGGCCTCTCCTGAAAAAAGGACGTGTGTCCAGTAGGACTTTCCCGGTAAACAAATGTAAAATAAATAAAATTATTAAAGAAATAATGTTTCTAAAATATTCATCTCTAGAAGTTACCCAGAGGGATTAGCTCATAATTTAAAATAAGAAGTGTTAAGAGGATGGGAACAAACATTTAAACCTCTGTTATGGGCTAGTTTGGATAAGAATGCATGAAAATTTATTATTCCAAACAGGAAGTATGAACAAATTATAGTTCTGGAATACAGTAAATACACAAACAAAATTAAACATAAACTGATCAACTGGAATATATTTAAGGTTTTCCCCGAGACTTTCAATTCATTAGGCAGGGAACCATTACTTACAAAAAAGACAGCACGTAACGGGAAAAATATTTTAGAAGTGGACCAGAATATTACACAATGTTCTGGTAGACAAATAAAAGGGATTGTAAAATTGTTGTTTGTGCAAACAATGTGCTTATATTTTGAAGGCAGACAAAATTGTTTCAGAAAATAGAATAAGCTCCAAGATTTATTTTCATGGAGGAAACCGTGAAGTAAGGGAATAGTCGATTTGGCAAAGTGCTCCACCTGTTCAGCATTTTAGGTCAGTAAAACTGAAAAATCTGCATAAAAGGATTTACAAGCACTTGTATGATCTACAAATATAGGAATGTTAGAACATTTGTGTAATGTAATGTATTATCTGTTATGTACAGTTTGACAAAGTTTGCTTGGTATACTAGAAAAGATTGTTCCCAACCCTAAAGGAGCTGAAAAGCAATTAAATTAGAACATAAAGAATGTGTGGCAACTTAGGTTAAATGCTACCACCACCCCAGGACTATAGAACACTTTACCCGTCATCCACTGTTAAAACAATGCTTTGAAATTGTAATTTAATTACTGTATTTATTAGTATGAGGTTTTAAACATTAAGCTATGTAAGAAATTCTGTTTTAAAATGTAAAGCTTTATACACAAATCGTTTTTTTTTTTTTTTAATATTTTGTATATTTTGTGCAACATCGGTAGGTCTTAAGTATTTATTAGATAATTAAAGAATTAGAACATATAGATGGGTCTTCCGTACATTACTGCTTTATACAGAACTGTGAAGTCTAGAGTGAGACAATTCTTTTGATAAAGTCCTAATAATAGGTCGAAATGGCTTAAAATATTATTGTTTGACAACATTTGGCTAGTGACTGCCTGATTCTAACATTATCTTTTCATTGGTTATTGGGTTTGGTAACGTTTCTACCACTATCCTGGGTTCCTGGTTTCTCAGTTCCTGATCAAAGTCTTCCCAGTAACTGCCCATGGACCACTCTCTTCCAAGCCTTTTGCCTAGAAATGCCTATATCCATTATGTAAGCAACATATCCTTCCAAACGGGCTTGGGCATCCAGTAAAAAATTGCTGCTGTGCATCTGAGGGAACAATTCTTCTTTCTGCAGTTGCTAAACACACGCAGATTGAGAAAAAAGAATTTTCCTATAAACATTTTATCTTTAATACAGATATGTATAACAATTCTCTAATTCCCTAGCAAGGTACTATGTTTCAATATACTTCGTACATTGCAGTTACTTTTTAAACTGACGACTGCACCGCACAGCTATTTTTTTGCATTCCACACCTGTTCCAACTAACTCTAAAGTAATGATTTGCCTAGCACTTGTCTCACCAAAACTTTTACTAGAGAACAACAAAAACTGTTTTTCTACAAACTAAGTACAATAGATATAAAAAGTATACACACCCATTAAAATCCCAGGTTTTTGTGATATAAAAAACTGAGACCACAATAAATCATTTCAAAACTTCTCACCTTTAATGTGACCTATAACCTGCACAATTATACTGATAAACAAACAAATCTGTTAGGAGACAAAAAAATATTTAAAAACGTACAATAAGCTGGTTGCATAACCGTGCACACCCTTAAACCAAAACTTTGTTGAAGCACGTTTTGATTTAAATTACAACATTGTCTTTTTGGGTACCACACCTGCCATCAATTAGAGACACGGATTAACCCCAAATACAGTTCAGCTGTCCTCGTAAGATTTTCCTGACATTTATTCTGTTGCCTACTACAGCAAAAGTCATGGTTCACAGACAGCTTACAAAACAAAGAGATTTCATTGTTGAAAGGTATTAGAAGGGTACAAAAAAAAATTTCCACAGCACTGGATATACCATGGAACACAATGAAGACAGTAATCAGAAAGTGGAGAAAATATGGGACAACAGTGACGTTGGAAAAAAACTGGACGTCCCTCCAAAACTGATGAAAAGGCACGACGAAAACTGGTCAGGGAGGCTGCCAAGAGCCCTACAGCAACACTGAAGGAGCTGCAGGAATTTCTGGCAAGTACTGGTTGTGTACTACATGTGACAACAACCTCCTGTATTCTCCATATGACTGGACTATGGGGTAGGGTTGAAAAGACTGAAGCATTTTCTTTTCAGAGAAAAATATCCAGTCCCGGCTAAAGTTTGCAAAACAATACATCAAGTCTCCCAAAAGCATGTGGGAAAATGTGCTATGGTCCGACGAGGCCAAGGTTGAACTTTCTGGAATTTTGGCCAAAAGGTACGTTTGGTGCAAAAACACTTCGCATCAACAAAAGAACATAATCCCCATGGTGAAGCATGGTGATGTGCAGTATCATGCTTTGGGGCTGCTTTTCTTCAGCTGGAACCGGGGCTTTAGTAAAAGGTGGAGTAAATTATGAACAGTTCCAAAAGCCAGTTACTTTTGGCCCAAAACCTTCAACTAACTTGAACCACCAGTATTACTTGAATGCAACACTTGAAACATTTGTCTTAAACTACTTAAAACTGGTTTAATATTTTAAACCCATGACTTCCAATAACCATATCTTTATCTGCATTAAAAATGACTGGTGATGTTGGCATAACAGTAAAAACTTCAATAGAAACAACTACATGTTTTGATTCAGACCTCTGGTTATTACCTAGGCTTGTAATATTCTGCAAACTGGTGAGTTCTTAGGCAAATATGAGGTTATTAGATTGGTTTGTAGATAATGTATGCAACCTTCTGAAGCAAAATGGTACTTTTCTTATAATGCAAGTTATTCACTTGATCGGACAGGAAATACATGTGCTGAAAATGAAATGCATTTTATTACATAAAGTATTTTTCTACGGTCTTACTGTACTTTCTGCATAAATAGCATAACACGGGCAGAATAGCTGAAGTGTTTTATCAGAATTCTTCAAGAACTATGCCACAATTCAAAGAAAAGGAATAAATCAGAAATTCTGCAAACTGAAGTCCGTTAGACTTCAGTTTTTTTTATTGCATAGTCCACCCAGAGACTACTTTACCAAGCATTCCAGACACTTCATGACATTTTTCAGTTTCCAGTATCCACCACAAACTTTGAGCATCAGTCCTGTATGTATATATCTATACATGTATGTATACGTGTACGGTTATATGGGTACACTTCACTTGGTCTACAAAGTGAAGTGTAGGGCAGGGTGTACAAATGTTGTTTGGTAGGGAAGTATAAAAGTGTGTGCATGTGAGCTATGGTTAGAACAAGTGTTGGGTAAGGTAACTGATTTAGTGTTATGTGGGAATATGTGCCTGTGTTTGTGTTACAGTAAAGGTTAGGTAAGGGGAGAGATTTAGTGCACATGTGATTGTGGGTTATGGTTAGGTTTAGGAATAAGGTAAGGGAGAAGATTAAGTGTATGCACGCACATGTGGTGAGTGACGGAGCCATCTTTTGTAGTGGTGGAGTTCATAGGTTCATAGGTTTATACTAGGCTATCTGCCCTAAGGCATTTATAAGCCTAGCCCAAATTTTTGTGGCTTACGCCACCCCTTATATGAAAAAATACTGTGCCCATTAGTTTGTTGTGCCTCTGTCCAGCAGTGACACAGAGATGATTCCCGGGGTAAACCTACGATCTCCCATCCACAGGTCTAGATTTCTCTTGAACAGAGTCAGCGAGGTGCTCTGCCTCACATGGACCGGGATTTTATTCCACAGCATAGGGAGTCTCTGAGTGATAAATCTATCCCTCCAGCACGTCCTATTTATATCCGTGCTAAGGTTTAAGTCGCTTGCTCTAGTGGTTTTGGTGGATTTGGATATTTTGAGGTGGAGCATGTCCATTAATTCCGGGTTGGACATGGCCTTGTATGTCAGGCACATGTCACCTCTGAGCAGACGGTATGCGACTGAATAGAGCTGGAGTTTCTTCAATCTGGCAGCATATGACAGATTTTGGAGTCCCTTTATCCTTTTGGTGAGGAACTTTTGGGGTCTCTCCAATTGCTGTAGATGTCTGGTGAGATACATCCCGAATGGGGCATTGTACTCGATCATTGGTCTGATAAGTGAAGAGTACAGGGGAACAATGACCTCACTAGATCTGGATGTGAATCCCTTCATGATCAGGTGGGCAATGTAGAAGGTCTTTCTAACCACTTTAGCAATGTGAGTGTCAAAAGAAAGGCCACTGTCAACCTGGGTCCCCAGGTCCCTGATAACCTCTTCTGTGCTTAGTGGATTGCCACCTATATGGTAGCTTGGGGTTACCTTGTTTTTCCCGAAGGGTATGACTATACATTTTTGGCGTTTAACTTCAGGCCATGGCTCTGGCACCAGCTATCTGTTTCCGTGAGTCCCTTCTGAAGGATATCCGTGTCCGATGCACTTTCCACTATGGCCCAGTTTGCAGTCGTCTGCAAACTTTGTCAGCCAAAGTCCTCCCATGCTGGCCTGTACTTCTGAGAAGTAGATGCCAAACAATAGGGGCCAAGGACCGAGCCCTGTGGGACACCACTTGTAACCGGCTTGGAGTCTGACACAGCGCCAGCAACTCTAACCCTGTGGGTTCTGTCCTTAAGCCAGTTTGCAACCCATCTTGTGACATATGGGTTTACATTTAAGCTGGTAAGTTTTTCTACAATACCAGAGTGGGGTATTGTGTCGAAAGCCTTTGCAAGGTCAAGGTAGGCTGTATGGACTGCCTTTCCCTCATCAATGGCCTTGGTGACTGTTTCGAAGAAGTTGACCAAGTTCAAAAGGCATGATCTTCCCTTGACAAAGCCAAACTGGGTCGGGTCCAATGTCTGCAAGTCCCCTATATCTTTGTTTATGAGCTCCATTATGATCCTCTCCATAGCTTTGCAGACTAGACTTGTTAAGCTTATGGGGCGGTAATTACCAGGGTCCGTAGAGGCACCGCCTTTGTGGAGTGGGACCACAGTTGCCGTACACCACTCCTTGGGCACGTATCCTGTGGTAAGGCTGAGATTAAACAGCTGCCTTATGTGCGGGGTTAATTCCTCATTTAGCTCGTGTAGCACACAGCCGGGGACACCATCCGGTCCCATTGATGCTGTGTTTTTAGCTTTAGAGAGAGCAGCTTTCACCTGCGCATTTGAGATGTCCGGGAGGCTACACTCGGCTGGGATAGTTATCTCTCCTTTAGGGGGGGGGGGTGAAGTTTGCACTGAACCTGTCTGCCAGTATGTTGGCAATGTCTGTGGGTTCAGTGATTTTTGTATCATTTTGGACTAATTCTGAGCATATCTGGGAGTTTCCACCCAGGTTCCTAACATAGCTGAAAAAGGCCTTATGATTGTCCTTTGAATCCATGGCAATTTTTCTCTCAAAATTGGCCTTAGTTGATTTTATGAGTGCTCGTATTTTTTTACTAATAATGATTAGGGGTGACTTCCCTTTTATGGATTTTGTTCTATCATGTAATAGCTTTCTCCTCTTATTGTAAAGTTTGTTAATGGCTGGGGTCCACCAGACTGGAAGTTTGCCCTTTGTGGAAAGAGTCTTGGTTTTATTTGGGATTGCCTGATCCATGCAGTCCTGGAGGTGTTCATAGAAGGCATTTGTAAGGGCTTCTGCAGCTTGGGTTGTGGTTTCCTCTGGCTCAGGGGCCTTGAAGGATACTACACCAGTCTTGAGTAGTGTGAAGTTTTCTTTAGAGAAGTTCTTCACTATGGTCTTTTTTGTTTGGGGTGGGGGCGGATGTGGATTTCCAGTGAGATTAGTTTATGATCAGATCTCACCAATGAGGGATATACTTCCGGTGTGGAGCATTTTGTCCCCATGTTTGTGACAATGAGATCTAGTATATTTTCACCTCTCATGGGAACAGTGACTAGCTGTTCCATGGCATTTGAATTTATGAACTCCAGGAACCGTTGGGCTAGAAAGTTAGGGCTTGAGTAATGTTCCCAGTCTATATTCGGGTAGTTGAAGTCACCCAATATGATGGTGTTTGGAGATACATTTATACCCTCCAGTGTCTTCAGGAAGGCTGTGTGGGGTTCCTGAGTTTGAGAGGGTGGCCTGTAGCATGCTACAATTTGTAGAGCAGTTTTGCCTATGGTTAGTTGCACCTGGATGGTTTCCGAGCTTGCGTTGCCACCAACCTGGAGGTGTGGGTATCCTTTATGAATATGGATACACCCTCCTTTTGTGGTGTGGTCCGGGTTTTGGGGCCGGAACGCATGATATGAGGTAAAACCTAATAGTGCCGGGGTGCTCTCAGGAGCCTTGAACCAGGTTTCAGTTACAGCACAGACATCGATGTTCTCCATACTGAGAAGGGCCTCGAGTGCGTGCATTTTGAGATTTAGACTTCTGGCATTGAGCAGCATTACCCTCAGTTTCTTCCCATTTTTGTTTTCTAGGGTGGTAGGTTTAGAATTTGAGCCTTGCCTAAAAAGGCACTATGGGGTGGCAAGAGCCTTAGCCAATATCCGGAATCCCAGGGTGACAGGTGCAAGCCGTCCCTTGAAGCAGCGTGGCTTGTCAAGCATGTCATCCCAGGCAGACAGACACTGGATCCCCTTTGAATGACACCAGACATTAAGCCAATTGTTAAAGCTGATCATCTTGTCTCTATATTGTGGCATCATTCTTGGTGAAGGAAGGATACTGCTCAGGGTTAGGGTCATACCTGCCTGGGCTACATAATCAGAGAGCTCCTCTAGGTCTCTTTTCATGTAGTCCAGGGAGGTACGTCTCAGGTCGTTCACACCAGCATGGACAATGACTGTGTCATATTTGTACTTGCCGTGGAGTGA
Organism: Protopterus annectens; assembly: GCF_019279795.1. Taxonomy (NCBI): domain Eukaryota; kingdom Metazoa; phylum Chordata; order Ceratodontiformes; family Protopteridae; genus Protopterus; species Protopterus annectens. Next base: position 489,624,612 of record NC_056749.1, on the reverse strand, counting down.
CCCAAGTGCTTGTGTTATGTGGCGGATTCTAGCGCCCGATAGGCAGCTTACTGTGACCCTCTCCTTGTTCAGCCTGGAGAGTGGGACGTCAGTGTGTCTGACTATGGAGTCACCTATGACAAGTATGTTTGGTGTTGTATTTGGCCTCAAGGGCTGTGACTGCTTTGCACACTGCTTTTGTGGTTTATGTGTTGCTTGTGGGGTGTCTTGAGGTAGCAGTTGTTTGGGTGTCTGCTTTGGAGGCCTCTGCTGTTTAGGTAAATTTTTACTCAGAGCCTCCGAGTATGTCTTTGTGTGTTTGATTCAGTGGAGTGGTAGCATTATGTGAGGCTGGTTTTGTGGTGTGTGTAGTTGCCTTCTCCTCCTGTCTGGTCTTGCCAGTCCTGAGTTGAGAGAGCTCAGCCTCCAGTTTGGCTAAATAGCTGCATCTCTCAAGTATTTGTGTTATGTGGGAGGAGGAGAGGGTTGTCTGTGTACATGAGGCAGTTATAACATTGCCTCAAGATTCCCAGATTCACCAGGTGGACCGGAGAGGAGATTGACAACTGACCTTTGGACATGCTAGAATAATATTGGGAAATCCTTAATTGAAAACAAGGGCCAGTGGGGAGTGAGGGTGTAGTGCTTTTAATTTTTAGTGCTGACTTATATAATTGCTTTAGTGAGCAAGTGCCAGGTAACTTGAGTGCAATGTGTTACAAGTAACTAAATGCAAAACGACAAACAGTAACTTACTTTCAAGTGAAACAAGGAAATAAGTACAGTAAGCAATGCAGATATCACTAGTGATCCACAGAAGCTGAGAAGTTGCGTATTAGGTGGAATTAGCTTCCAGGGAAATAACAAGCAAACAAACAACAAGCATATAAACAAAGCTAGATTCAGCAGGCCTGGATCTAGTCTATGCTAGAGCAAACAAGGTGAACCAATTTCAGTAAGATACAGTTCAAATATTCAGGCACTATAAACCTTTAACCAGAAATTCCCAGCTCAGAAGGGCAGAGTCCAGCCTCTTCTCCCACAAGAGTGCAGACCACGAACCTTCTTAATGTAAAATAACTGGCCTGAAGCCCAAGTGCCTAAACCAGAACTAATACACTTGGACACTGGGCTCTCAATCAGCAGTTCCCAACTTAGAAGGATGAAAGCTACCTGTCCTGCCACCACAGTGCTTGCCACAAACCTTCCTAATGTAAAACAACTGGTCTGAAGCCCAAGTGCTTAATCCAAAAGACTTGAATGATAGCTACACTTTAATCAAGTTACAACCAAGCAGTAATAAATACCATTGAATACTTCAGAGAATGTCTGGATTAGTGCTCAAGTTACACAAACAAAGCTAGATCCAGCAGGCCCGAATCCAGTCTATGCCACAGCAAACAAGGTGCACCAACTTCAGTAAGAGACAGTTCAGATATGCATGCACTATAAGCCTTTAACCAGAAATTCCCAGCTCAGAAGGGCAGAGTCCAGCCTCTCCTCCCACAAGAGTGCAGACCACGAACCCTCTTAATGTAAAATAACTGGCTTGAAAGCCCAAGTGCTTAAACCAGAATTAATACACTTTTAGAATAACAGACACTGAGCCCTCAATCAGCAGTTCTCAACCTAGAAGGATGTAAGCTACCTGTTCTGCCACAACAGTGCAGACCACAAACCCTCCCAGTGCAAAACAACTAACTGGTCCGAAGCCCAAGTGTTTAAACCAAAAGGCTTAGAATGAGTTACACCAAGCAGTAATAAATACAATTGAGTATTTTAAGATGATGCAAAAGTAAAAAGAAGTAGGTAAAAACACAAGTACAGTAAAAGCAGATGAAATTTTTTCTGAACAAGTGCTGAGATCAAAGAAACAGATTTGAGTGCTGAAACTAGAAAACTGGCTAGTTATAAGAAAAAAAACAAGCTAGAAGGCTTCCCTCAAACACAGAAGGGCTTGGGGGCTCAGAAGCCTACAAATAGTCTGTACCACTTAACAAGAAAGGCAGGAAATAGGCTTAATTATTTTCTTATTTTTTTTTTTTTTTTTATTTCCCAGATGCTCTCTTTGTACACAGTAGGAGTGCCTGAAATCAGAATATGATCTCACTGCACTCAGTTGAGTGAGCAAATGAGATGGGCCCAGAGGCAGGCTGAGGGGCGGGCAGTTTCAATGCCACTAAGATTAACACTCCTTCATACACAGTTTAAATCAATTAAATACTGTATTTTTAAAAAAAAAACATCGAACGTTTCCTTTTGCGAACTGCTATTCAATTGAGACCACAAGAGCGAACGTTTCATTCAGTGAACACCAACCATCGCTGAATTGCTATAGTTGGCCAAAACCGCAGATGTTACTTTTTTAAATCACCGGATTATTGTAACAGGAAAATACTGTTGACAATCAGCATACGTGCTATACAAACTGCACTACCTAAATGTATAAGAGTACTCTTAAAATATAAATAAGTGAAAAACAATGCTTGAACTGCACCAAACATGAAAGCATAATAGTTTACAGACTGCCCTACGCATATAGAAGTTCATATGGATACTACCTACATACCACCTTTACATGGTGATCTGTCATATGTTGTATGAAAGCATACCTGTAAAATTATCACAAAGTAGACTGGTCTGCAGATGTAAAAAAAATGCATACTCAAGTATAAATAGTTACTTGATGAAGTTTAATATGTACTCAGTTGCTAATCTCCACTATCCCCAAGTGTTGACAGGATAATGCAGTACTTATCATACAGCTAGCTGCTGGCCAACTAATGTAATTCAATGTGTTAATACTCACTAAAAGAAGTGTTTGCTCTTGTGGTCTCGAACAGCAGTTTGCAGAAACAGCCATCAATGC